>NW_015090883.1:1072476-1110609 GCF_001431845.1 Calidris pugnax
CGTACGTTTGGGTGGAAAAGGGATGCGGCCAAAGAGTGCCTTGCATTTTACTTTCTCCCCCAAAATGTTCGTCTCACAAGAAAAAGGAGAAATGTCTGCAGGGAGGAAGATTAGGGTTGGTAGGACACCACCCTAACAGCCCTATGTGGACCTCTTAAAAGCTGGGGTGTGTTACTGGCCTGATGGTTGGATGTGGGTTAGTCTTCAAATAGCTATTTAGAGAGGGCTTTAAATGCGAATAACTGAGCGATACCTTATTAAAACCAACTGGCTGAAAGAATTATAAATTCACAGCTCGTTCAAATAAGAAAGGAAAGCCCCTGACATTTCCTTAAGGAGTAATGATAGTCTGCAGTGTCAATATGGCTTTGGTATATACACATTAAGATGCTCGTACGCATAGTCTCTATTTGTGGGGTAATGACATGCAAAATTTCAGCTGGATATTTCAATAAAGCATTTTTCCTCTTTATAATTGCAGCATTGGAAAGAACTATTCCAATTATTATTTTTTTTGCCTCTAATTTAATATTCAGCAAACTATTTTATTTTTTAAAAATACTGTAAAAAAGGATTTTCTCCCTCAGACTTTTTTTGCTAAGTTTCATGGCTGCAGTATGTAAATTTTATGTCTGAATTAAAAATAAACAACAACACAAACACTTAAAAATAGAAGTTATAATAGAAACGCGCTCAACTTAAACTACAGTGGTGTTACAGCCATGTGGATGTGGCACCATAATTATAGTTTAAAAAGCAATTAAGATAAAAGCCAGTACAAAGAGATCAGCCAAATATCAAGAGACTAAATTCTAAGCAAAACAAATCTCTAACTTCAAGCTAAACAAACTTTTGGTGGTCCGTGTACTCCACATTTTAATATTCATATGTGGACATGTAAACATACAGCGGGTTTGGGCTTTAGAAATGTTCCTTTAGCAGCAAACTGAGTTTAAAACCTCTTGATGCTTTTCAGGGAAATATTCATAATGGAGATCCCCCAACATTTTAGGGCGGTTAAGCTGCGGGTTTTGGTGTTCATGGTTGACTTGTGTTTGGGTTAAATTGCTCGTCTCCTCCCACATGGGATCAGGATCTGAAACTCAGCTCCTCCCTGGAGGTACGGTGGGCTCTGCTGCTGCTGGAAAGCCAAGCCAAGATTTGGGGTATTTTCTGGTGAAACACCGAGTCACTGAGAGGTGCCTGAATTAACCTCCTGTGCAGTCTGTACTGCACGAGCAGGTTTTAGCTTCTATGTAAACATAAATATAGACATACACACATAGTGTAAATGTTTACATTATATGTGTGTCACACAGAGACATGTATGAACAGATGCATATAAATTCAATATATTAACGTAGATTTGCAGTCCTGGACACACATGCATAAGAACTATATGCATTTCACGCTGACATCCCTTTTTATTCCTTTTCTGTATCTGTTTCTATTACAAACCCATTCATATATTACAAGCCCAACTAAAACAGACAGTAGAAGGCAATTATAACCTTACCCTATACTTTTTGAATATATAACGGTCCTACAAGATTTAATACCTGGCTGGATTGCTACTAAATGGTAGAGTTCCCCATAGGAAAGTGTAGTTTTCTCTTCAGTTCTGTAGGCAGACTGACTACAGGCTTGAATACAGAATTACAAAGCACAAACTGACTTCTGATGTATCCATTTTATGGGAATTTTCCATAAGGGAATACATTATGTCTTAACTAATGTTTTGCCTTAAAACATAAGTTTTGCTGAACCAATTAAATCAGCCAACTAATCTGGCACATGAAACATTAAACAAGAATGAAGTGTCTGCAATTAGCAAATAGCTTTGATGTGACTAAATATCTATCTCTATGCATCACCAATGTTGTGGGTTTAAGTCCCAGATGATGTTAGATGTGCTGAATGTAAATGTTTGCTGTCTATACGTTTCCAACCAGCTGAGTCTTGGAGTAGCAACTCTGCTGGGTTCAGAGGGATGGAAAACCAGATGCCAATTGCTATTACCAGGAATGGGCCTGTTTGTGTTAAAACATGGGTGAAAATAAATGAGGGAAGGGAAGGGAAGGGAAGGGAAGGGAAGGGAAGGGAAGGGGAGACATGACATGGCATTGCACTGAAAATGAAGGCAAAAAGCACCATTTAGCTAATGCCCCTAAAAACAAAGATATTCTTTAAAACAGGAATATTCTTTAAAAGCTAAGCAAGAAGGGGAAAATAGAAGCATGAATAACATAATAATCCAAAAATAGCATATAGTGTAGAGCAGCCCAACTCCGCCAACTTGGGATAAACCCCCCCTCAGCCTGTGCAACGCCTCCCTCCTGGGCTGCAGTGATTTTGGAAACCTGATACTCCGCGGTTTAGAAACTTTAGAGCCATGAGAAGTTGTGTGAGGAGGTGTGGCCTGGTAATTGCTCACCTTTTTTTTTTGTGCAAACACAAAAATACCACCCCGGCCAGGTTGCTTGGGAAGCAGGGATGTGTGTGGGAGCAGGTGTGGATGCTGGTGGGGCCCCGGTGGGAATGCAGCACGGGAAAGGAGGGACCCACAGCTCAGCCCCAAACCTTTTGGATCAGCCTGACTCCAATGAAGCACATTCTGTTTAGAGAAATTATTTAGATCTCAAACTTTTTGACACTGGAACTTCACTCTCGCTCCATGTTTGTATAATATTCAGCACAGTCAGTCTGGAGGTCAGGCTCCAGACCTTTCTTTCACATTTTTTAAATTTTTTAAATGTTTTGGTGAATGCAATGTTTTTTCCATTTTGCTCTGGAGGGAAATCAAGACCTTTAGAAGTTGCTCATGAGACAGGCATCCCTCATGGTTACAGCTAAAGAGTGGTCAGGCTCAAACACACAATCTGATTCAGGCAGCAGAAAGACACAAAACTGGGTCTCCCCAAGCAGCTGAGTATGAAAATACCACCTTGGAGGTAGAGCCCTCCCAACCCCGCCTAGAAGTGCCATTTATTTTGTATAAATAATTCAATATTCTCTAGATGTGAGATATGCTTGAGGCTGCAGAGGTCAAGGAGAAACTGAGCTGAACCCATCTCTGAAGACCATCAATGGGTTATTTTGGTACCATGATGTGAGTGGTACATTGCAGTTCAGCTCTTTGGGTGAAGTGAGGAGCAAACTTGAACTGCAAACTGGGGCTGGTATTACCTTGATGCAAGAAGTAGTGACTGAACCATGTATGCAGGGTGGAAAAAGAAAAGTGATGTTGGAAGGTCATGATCCATTTTAAGAACCTACCATCATGAAATAAATAAACTCACAGCTTAGGTAATAGCAAACCTGGCAATTTAATTTAAAAAAAATAATTATAAAAATAAGAAATATTAATGAAAAATAATTGTTTCATCTAAATGTCAAAAATGACTGGAGTGAGTTATCTGTATGCAGAAAATTTGTACTTTCTCCAGCACATTTGGGTGACTTCCATTGGACAGTGAAAACCCAACTAAGCAAACAGGAGCAGAGATCTACCCTTTTCCCCTTTTCTGAACCCTTTTCTGAACTTCTTGTTATCACATTGGCACTTAATATTTTGTTTCTCAAAAAAATTGGAAGGTAACTTACAAAGATAAATTAACCTTGGGGGGTTTGGTATTGGCAGGCACACTTTGCAAAAAGGGGAAAAGGATTCCCTGAGCTTGTGGGCACATACAACATCACGGCTGTGCTACATGTTTAACAGTAATTTTACAGGAGGGATGCTACAAAACACTGGTGTAATGGCTCCTCTTTCTCCTTCCCCTCCAAAATCTGCCTTCAGAAATAGGTTTTGGCCATTGTACACATTATTGGATAGTGATGAGTAGCCCAAGGTTGCAGCATAAAAAAATGACAAGTGGTAAAAACGAATGTATCAGAGGTGGTGTTTTGAAGACTGGCATAAATCCAAAAATCAGCAAGGGTGAATGGTGTAATCAGGACAACTCCCAACCCTGCAGCGTTGCTGTAGGTGCTTGAAGAAGATGCCTCAAAGGGCAGGAGGGAGCCCGAAAAATTCACTCGTGGTGTTTTGAAGACTGGCATAAATCCAAAAATCAGCAAGGGTGAATGGTGTAATCAGGACAACTCCCAACCCTGCAGCGTTGCTGTAGGTCCTTGAAGAAGATGCCTCAAAGGGCAGGAGGGAGCCCGAAAAATTCACTCCAGGTAGACTTCCTATTTAAGTTAAAGATAATGTTTCCCTTCTCATTGCTGACCTACCTGAACATAGTAGGGTCCAGAAGTGCTATGCTCCAGCTACGAGGTGGCGATGAAAGAGGTGACAGCTTGGACATGCCATACTCTTCCTCACTGAGATGAAGTCAAGCGAAGAACGAACTGGGAATCAACAGTCACAGGACCAGGGCTTTCATCTCATATGAAACGTCAGGCTCACATCCCTGCCAAAGGGACAGCAGTTTATACCAGGTAAAAGAGCTAGAAAAGCAGAGGTGCCCTCAGCAGCAGACACCCCGTGAATAGTCATGCATCTCCCACCACCCCGTTGTTCCCATGTTCCACCACACCCTGTCCCCAGGCTGCTCACCAACAGGGATACTGGAGTCTGTCCAGAGAAGGGCAACGAAGATGGTGAGGGATCTAGAGCACAAGTCTTATGAGGAAGACAGCTGAGGGAGCTGGGGGTCTTCAGCCTGGAGAAAAGGAGGCTGAGGGGAGACCTTCTCGCTCTCTACAACTCCCTGAAAGGAGGCTGCAGCGAGATGGGGGTCAGTCTCTTCTCCCAAGTAAAAGGCAATGGAACAAGAGGAAATGGCCTCAAGTTGCACCAGGGGAGGTTTAGGATGGATATTGTGAAAAATTTCTTCACTGAAAGGGTTGTCAAGCATTGGAACAGGCTGCCCAGGCAAGTGGTTGAGCCACCATCCCTGGAGGTATTTAGAAGACATGTCGCTGTGGTGCTGAGGATTCTGGTTTAGTGGTGGACACAGCAGTATTAGGTTAATGGTTGGACTTGATGATCTTAAAGGTCCCTTCCAACCAAAATGATTTTATGTGTGGCTGTGGTGCTGTGGATTCTGGTTTAGTGGTGGACACAGCAGTATTAGGTTAATGGTTGGACTTGATGATCTTAAAGGTCCCTTCCAACCAAAATGATTTTATGATTCTATAAGGTCAAAAGTTTCTAGGGCAATCTGCCAGATGGATGATGCAACGGCATAGACTGTTCTTCCTCAGGGAGGCAGGCTGAAATGGCAGGAACATGTACAGAACATGATGCCTCATTAGTTAACATCAAAAATTCCTCTGAAATAATAATTTTTAACTCATTGCCAATTAAATTAAATTCATATATGCCTGTAGTAACATTTGGGACTCCAGGAAGGATCGGTATTCAATTAAAAGAGAATCCAAACACCATTAAAACAGAAATGTACAGTTAGTACAGTTGAATTCCACCTGTTCATTCCAGATGTTTGCAGTGATTCGCACATCTAAAGGCTCAGTAAATAGAGCTAATGATGGTTCAGAATATCTTAATACCAGTAGCTGCATCACTTAAAAACGGAGCTGCTTAAACAGGGTTAGAAGGCATGCTGCTAGAAGCTCTATCGGGATAACACTGCCCTTGTGGCATCCTACAGCTTGAATTTGCTCGAGGAGCCAAGACTCCAGCAATTCTCCAGGGATCTGCCTCAGATTCCTGGTTTGGCAAAGGGAGGCATCGGTGGATTAATAAGAAGAACAGAAAATGGAGTACAAAAAGAAAGATGGCTCCTATGAATGCAAAGCACAGCCCTCCTAAACTTATGCCCAGAAGCCAAACATCACCTGGCACTGTCTTTTTATGCTGTGGGCAAGTATTGCTCCCTGTATGTATGTCCACGCAGGGGTGGCTACTCTCACAGCATGTTTACATTTATGCATGGGGAAGCTAAATTTCTCCTTTTTTATAGCCATTCTGACTGCAAATTCTCTGGGTAATTTATTTATTGCTCATTGCTACACTTACACCCTTCCTTAAGAGGACAGCACTGTGGAGCTGGGGATCTAAAGAGCACACTTTTCCTTGCATGGGAATGGTTCACCACGGTTAAAAATCATCCTCTGAGTTAAATCCAGCTGCCAACAAGTTAGGACTTGTGGAAATTCACTGCAATTAAAGGCAAACCATTAAAAGAAGCTCTTCCCCCAGCCTGGGAACTAATGAAGCTGGGATTCCGACAGATTGGTGTCCAAGTCCCCTGTCCCGTCCCCACATACCTTTTGTGCTGAACTCCCTTTTGTGCTCCCCGCATGTTCACCAGGGACATTTCCCAACTGGCAAATTCCACAACACTTAAAACAAGTGAGTATCTTGTGGCTGAAACTGAACTACAGATTTTAAAACTGCAGGACTTGGAGGGAGAAGGCACAGGTTCCCCACATACCTTTTGTGCTGAGCTCCCTTTTGTGCTCCCCGCATGTTCACCAGGGACATTTCCCAACTGGCAAATTCCACCACACTTAAAACAAGTGAGTACCTTGTGGCTGAAACTGAACTACAGATTTTAAAACTGCAGGACTTGGAGGGAGAAGGCACAGGTCAGCGTTGTTTTTGGAAACAAGGCTAAATTGAGGAATCTTATACCTGTGGTCAGAGAAGAGTTTTGATGAGCTACCAGGAGATATTATTTCCAGAGAGGAGGTCTCTCCTCTCAAACACTCAAAACATGTTCATCATTTCTTTGGGAAGAGAAAGCACTATTTTCTCATCATTTCTTGCATGCTCCTGGCCATATTCCTGTTGGGACAAGCCATGAAGCTCTGTGTTGGGTGGCACTTGATGGGAGCTGCTGGGAATACACCAGGCAGAGTGGAGCCCTTACACTATTTTCTCATCATTTCTTGCATGCTCCTGGCCATATTCCTGTTGGGACAAGCCATGAAGCTCTGTGTTGGGTGGCACTTGATGGGAGCTGCTGGGAATACACCAGGCAGAGTGGAGCCCTCAGCTTGGGAAGCGGGAATGCTGATCCAGCTGAGGAGGAGGGTTGTGTTCCCTTCCCTTCCCTGCCTCCGCTCCCTCACACGCACAGGCTGTGCACAGGGACCAGGATTTGGGCATTAATTAATAGGATTATTTCTTATGAATTCTTCCTTCCCTTTTCTGTAGGATGTTTTATGAGAGCAGTAGGTTTGACTTCCCTTTGGTAAAGCACCAGGTCTTCGTTTGCAGGGCTAGGGCTGTGACAACAGCTATCACTGCCCCATAAATACCACCCAATATGGGGCACATTCTCAAATTAGGAGAAACACAGGATGGCATATTGCTGTTGCAGGTTTGACTTCCTTTTGGTAAAGCACCAGGTCTTTGTTTGCAGGGCTAGGGCTGTGACGACAGCTATCAGTGCCCCATAAATACCACCCAATATGGGGCACATTCTCAAATTAGGAGAAACACAGGATGGCATATTACTGTTCCCCTCAGCTCATAAATGGATATAGCCCCATTACTACAACACATCTCCCACGCATTGAGAATGCCCCTGGGCATTGGATATTCCCTGGGGGAAGCAAGACAGGATCCCAGTATTGTGCCCGGAGGGTGTTTTATGTGCTCTAACTTTCCCCCACAAGTAGGATTTTGCCTAAAAAAAGAGGTTTGAAAACATCAGTTGTGTGGAGAAGGAGCAGCTCAAGCCAAGGAGGCACTGAGTACTTTTGCTGCTGCTCTCCTCTCAGAATCTCTTTTCTTCATTATTGTAATACAGTCTTTCATGTGATTTCTCTATGTAACCGATAATGTTCTTGAGCTTGCATTTCACAGGAAAGGTTATTTTTGAAAAGAATAAAGAAAATCCTTATCAACCTACACGCTTGTTGTAGGAATGCCAACTCTCTTATAAGTGCAGGCCCATCCATTCCTTTATTTCGATGTAAAAAAAAAATCTCCTGGCCCGCATCTACAACATGTAAGAAGTATTGCGAGCAGAACTTGATCTCATCTCTCTCTGAAGACAGCAGGGCCTTTCTCCCCCAGAATAAATCCCAAACAAACCTCCCTCCTGCTTCTAGCTTTACTGGCAGCTTCAGCAACAAGAGATAAACTTCAACCTGTGTTTCCTTCCCAAGCTTAGTTGTTCAGCACTTTTTTCCCCCTCACTCCTGCTTCGATCCCCTGCAAGAAGCAATTATCCAAATGATATTATGGCCGGAGATAACTGAATATCCCTCCTGATACAACACAGCATTATCACTGCAACTTCTGCAGGTCTCAACAGATTGCATCTGGTGTGCCTCAAAAAAAGGGCCCTCCTCCAAAGGGGTCTCTGAATCTGTCCCCCATTATTAACACATCTTGCAGAAGTGAAAGAGGAAGGGAATGGCAAAAAAACACGCCTAGAAATACTCCTTGCCCACAAGCATTTGGACCAATTGTTAAGTTCCAAAGAAGGTAAAACAGTCAGTTAGTCTGGCTGTTATAAATGTCTAGGAGTCCTTGTCCCTGTTTGTGGTCATTGGAAGATGGAGAAGGGGGTCACGGATCTCAGACGTTCATTCAGAACAGATGCCTCCCACTCACAAGACCCCATTTATGGGGTAAATGAGCTTCCACACTGGAAGTGTTTTAAATAACTGAAGAAAGCTTGCCTCTATTTTCTTACATTCTCAGAAAATACAGCATCAAATTAATCTCAAGGTCAGTGGGGGGTGGATCCAAGCGTGGGATGGTAAAGACTGTTCACCAGAAACTTCACATGGCAAGGTCTGCCCTGGAGGAAGCTGGGAGGAATGGAAAGGGGGCTGGGAGGTGGCCGTGACTTATTGCTACGGAGCCGTGCTGTCGACCCACAGTGAAGGTACCATGGCGAGTGGGGAAAAATGCAAAACCTGCTGAAGGGACAAGGCATAGATTTTCTGTAATTAGCAGCTGATGCCCATTGATTTTTGAAATAGCGACTCTTTAAAATAAAACCGGTGGCACAATGGTTGCACTGGCCCAGGGAAAGGAGCCTGAGCTCCCGGGTCTGCTTCAGTAACAGATAACAGTGACACCATCTCGGCGTTTAGCAGCACTGACATGTGCATGCAATGGAGCGGGGACTGCTTCTAAAACCCCTTTCTACTTCAGACCAATTTGTGTAAATAAACGCAAACATTTCTAAGGCTTGATTGACTGAAGTCAGTGAGAAGGTCTCTGCTGACTCCACTGGGCTCCAGATAAGGTTCTCCAGTTCAGTAGCTTCCAAAATGCATCTGCTTTTCTGATTTAGTGCTATTGTTTGATGCAGGTCAAAACCAAATGAGCCTTAATTAGCTTCAAACTGAGTTCCCATGTTTACAACACACTGGTTTGTTTCTGTACTTAATTCAGGTATATACATTATCAATCATCTGTGAACTTGGGCTTATCTTAAAATGCCTCTTTGTCTCAAAGTCTCTTACTAAGCACAATACCATATTTCTGAATTCTTGTATAATCAAAGGTACACTAAAAATAGAGGAAATTCTTGTATATCAGGACAGAAAAAATGCACACAACTTCTTTGCTCACTGATGCAACCAAAACACCCAGGAGTTATTATAATGTGCATTCCCTTGACAGAGACTTTTATTTCATGCAAATTACTATGATTAAGATTCGAATACTTTTTTTCCATTTTCACACATTACTTAATCAATGTGAAGTACTGTGTAAAAATTGCATCTCTTCGTAACAGTGATTTTGACCAAGTCAAGTGTTGCTGCTAGAATCCTAATCCAGACTTGTGATTCAATTATCATTTAGAGACTTTCTAAATTCAAATTAAGTTTACCAAAAAAAAAAGAAGTTAATATCAATACGCATCATTTGTAGGTTTTATCAAAATAGCTTCCAGTTGCAAGGGAATGTAAAACACGTTGGATTCTTTCTGTTTCATTTCCTTTTTTAACTTAACGTGAAAAATATACAGTGCTGCATAGAATCTGAGCATTAAAATGTATACCTTGGGACACTTCTTGTTTATATTGCATTGTTTATATTTTATAGGCAGCCACCCTGAGAGCTTAGAATATTTAAGCTCTGGATGTGGGTATCTGATTGAAACAATCACATTACCATGACTTCATGAGTTACCGTTCATCAGCTGAGTCCCAGAAACCCACCGCTACCTCATAACCCAAGGTCGGTGTCTGCTTCTGTCCTCAGAGCTGCAACTACCACAAAAAACAGGTAAAACACTTATCTGATAAAACCCTCCCTCCTCTTGGTGATCTGCTTTAAAATTCGGATGGGATCTAGTTGCCCATGAACTGCTATAACCTCGTGGCTTCCACTTGTATGTCTGTGCAGTCAGGTTGGCTATTTCAATTATTCTTTTTGGTGGGATAAACTCACTGTGGGCTGCTCACGGGTATCAAGGTCAGCCGTAACTATGATGTTGGTCTGGCCCCTTACATCCTCGTGCAATTTGGCATTGAAATTCTTTCCTCAAAGCCAGCGCCACTGGTAACAAATATTTTTGAGGAAAGAACCCCAGCTACTCAACATAAAGAATCCAATCAGTGGAGAAGTTGTTACATCCCTTGGACCCAGAGATAACACAATCTGTTGTGAAGAGCATCAGCCTGGAAATCATAATGTAAAGCCTCTAGATTTCAGAGGCTAGCTAGAAAATTACATTTTCATTAATGTTTTGACTAATTATTCTCCTACAGCCACCTAGAAAGGTTACCTGGTCTCTTAAATCTGGTATGTATCTAGTATGCTAGCAATTTTCCTTCCTTTTCATTCCTCACAGGACAGAAATTAGACATTGTCATTCCATATTATTTGTGACATGTTGACATTATAATTTAAAAGGATGCAGCAGTTCTGAACAGCTGGAGAGTAATCCTGAACAATCCTTGACAGTTTCCTTTGGAGGATGAATCCCCCTCCCTGGAGAACGGCACAGTCTCTTATTTTAAACTAACAGCTAATTTTAGACAGTTTGCCCTCTTAGAAATGCACGCCACAGAGACTTCTCTACATGGTGAACAGCAGTGACCAGAGATAAGCACCCACACAGAAAAAGAGAGAGCTCTAAAATAGATTTTTTTTTCCTCTTCTAAGAGACATGACTTGTTTGCAGTATTGCCTGATGGAGCCAAAGAGAGACTCTCATTGCTGGCGCTCTCTGAGGCAGCCCTCCCTCCTGCTATGCGGAGCTGAAAGCTTGTTGGATGCTGCAGACACTTTGGGATTGCTGTGGTTTACTTCTCCTCAGACACTTAGGAGAACCAGCTTAAGAAGAGGGGATTGTCCCTCCCTGGCACCCAACAGGTTTGGCACACTCCGCTTGAAACCTCTTGCTCCTGGAAGAGAGGACGACATGGTCTGCAGCAAGGGTGGTTTCTCAAAGGTCTTGGGTGTGATGACCTTGAGTGACGGGCACACAAGCCAGCAAACGCCTTGTGGAAGATGGAAACCAGCTTCATATGGCTTTGCCTGGTGGGTTGTTGAGAGAAGGGAGGAGGGTGAAACCTGGGGCATCTCTTCCAGGCATCTTGCCAGGAGGAGGGGAAGCTGCTGTGGCCATCAGAAAGAGTCCCACTTCCGTCCTTCTGCACCTATGGTCTAGCATTGAGAACAGGGTCAAACACTCCCTACCAACGAGTGCATGTGTCTTTAGCCAGAAATGTCTTGACTTTTCTTTTTCTTTCTTTCTTTTCTTTCCCAGACAAGTCCTGACTTCACATCATCATGCTCCTGGGACATCCCAGGCAAAGGCATTGCTGATTGCAGACCAACTGCACCATCAGGTAGGTGACCCATTTGCCAGGCCTGTGGGGTGATTTGTGTTCAGGTTAAGTGTAGAAAAAACCTGCTGAAATGATTATTGCTTTATTGTGTGTCAGGTTTTCTGAACAGAAGCAGATCCTCCTTGCAGAAGTCATTGCAAGGACAAGCAAGAAGCACAGAAGTGGTTTTCTATTGTCACAGGAGTCAGAAGCACTGTCAGGACACAAGGGGAGCTCTGCTGACAAGCTGGTTCATGCTCTCCAGCTCCAGCCTCTCCTGAGTACAAGAGAAAAGAAGGGCTGAAGGGACAACCCCTTTTGTGCCATGGACTGAGCAAATAGCCCTGGGCTCAAATAGGTGCAAGATGGAGTGAGATCTGAATTGTGGTCAAGCACATTTTCCCCAGCTTTGCAGCTCTGCAGATAGCAGTGTGGTCAGTCTGGACACTGATGATTGACTCCTGCTCCTCTGGGACCACAAAAAGGCTTCATGCTGGCTCTGATGGGGCTTTGGTCCAGCCTTTAATCTGTACAAGGTTTTTTTTTTTTTTCATGCTGCACATCTCCTCTGGGGAACAGTCTGTCCTTTTCTGAACAGGAACCGCAGCTGGCTGCGGAATAAAAATGTCTGGAGTTGGTCTATGTTGGATACGGTGCCCTGTGAAGTCAAGGGGAAACTCAACACTAGTTTCAAGGACAACAGCTTGAGGTCCCTTCTTCAGCTGTCATTCAAGACTTTGTCTCGTGGTTCCTACCAGTTAAATATTTCCATCAAATGAGGATAGTGCTCCAAAGGGGAGAGTCTGGCAGAAAAAAAAACCCAGAAGAGTTCCCATTTCTCATTTATCTAATTAAAGACAGCTGCCCTCAACTCTCAAAGCTCTAACCTGGGCATAATACTTGCAAAGAATAGAATACTTCCCTTGCAGAGTTTAGAGCAGCAAGCTCAAAAAACCCCAGGTTTCGGACTGAGGTGCTGTTAAAAACAATTTCACTGTATTTATTCTGTAGTTGGAGAAGCCCATAAGCCCTGCAAAAGAAAAAAAACCCTGAGAATGTAAAGAGACTGTGTGGACTGTAAGATCTGGGTTGAGAGGACTTGGTCACAGGAGCAATGCTCTTCCTGCAAGGAAGCATTTGCAGGCTCCAGCACGTGGAGGAGCTGAACAGGTATTACCCAGCCTTGTGCCTTGGGGCCCGCGGGGACGGGAGATGAAGCTGTTCGAACACTTGTCTGTGTGCAGGCACTCGAGTTAATACATGAAGTGTGTGTACCAGAGCTGAAGGGCTTACAGGACTCAGGTGTTTGCACCTGATAAAAAGCCAGGACAAGTGTTGTGAGAGCGTGGGAGTCTGAAGAGGAGAAGTCAAGTCTCAATCTCTTTCCCTGAATGATTCATGGCCCTAAAAAACAGAATCTGAACTACGTTTTCCACTGAGGACCAGATCCCCCTGGCTAAGAGAGGAACCCAAGAGCAACACAGGAGCAATGCTCTTCCTACAAGGAAGCATTTGCAGGCTCCAGCACGTGGAGGAGCTGAACAGGTATTACCCAGCCTTGTGCCTTGGGGCCCGCGGGGACGGGAGATGAAGCTGTTCGAACACTTGTCTGTGTGCAGGCACTCGAGTTAATACATGAAGTGTGTGTACCAGAGCTGAAGGGCTTACAGGACTCAGGTGTTTGCACCTGATAAAAAGCCAGGACAAGTGTTGTGAGAGCGTGGGAGTCTGAAGAGGAGAAGTCAAGTCTCAATCTCTTTCCCTGAAATGATTCATTGCCCTAAAAAACAGAATCTGAACTATGTTTTCCACTGAGGACCAGATGCCCCCTGGCTAAGAGAGGAACCCAAGAGCAATTCCAGGTACTCTGTAGGTGGGAATGAAGGAGGCAGTGAAGCAAACTCATTTTCTTAGGTCCTTTCAAACTTGCTCTCAAGAAATTGCTAAAAGCGAGAGATCAGCCAGTTCCCTTCCCAGAAAGAATAGGATAAAATACAATAGAATGGCTTAGCAGAGTTTTTAAACCCTGATATCCCTATTGATTTTCCATGGAAAGCAGACAGTTATGAATAGCAACAGTGCAATGCCCTCAGGTCGTTTTTCTTGTGAACATCTGCATCTTGAGATGCAGAACTTATCTAAACAAGTCTAGCTTCATTAGGAATTGTCCTCTGGAGCACAAGTCACCCCTATCTATCAATTCCAGGTACTCTGTAGGTGGGAATGAAGGAGGCAGTGAAGCAAACTCATTTTCTTAGGTCCTTTCAAACTTGCTCTCAAGAAATTGCTAAAAGCGAGAGATCAGCCAGTTCCCTTCCCAGAAAGAATAGGATAAAATACAATAGAATGGCTTAGCAGAGTTTTTAAACCCTGATATCCCTATTGATTTTCCATGGAAAGCAGACAGTTATGAATAGCAACAGTGCAATGCCCTCAGGTCGTTTTTCTTGTGAACATCTGCATCTTGAGATGCAGAACTTATCTAAACAAGTCTAGTTTCATTAGTGCTTGTGCTCCTCTGGAGCACAAGTCACCCCTATCTATCATGGTCCCTTACATCAGCTCACTACTCCATTACCTTCCCCATCATGGCTCCAATTATGGAGTTGATGCAAGTCTGTTTAATGACCTCTGATGTGATTCAGGAGATGTGGTGGAAAACCATGACCAAGCCAAGGGCTGGGTGAGCCTTGCAAACTCTGCTCTTTGAATGAAGTCAAGATCCTCTCCTAAATTCACACAGGTCTTTGTAAAACATTCCTGGAACAGCTTGATGGGGAGAAATCAAGAGCATTGCGTGGAAGAACGGCTGGTGGGAAACATAAGACAATTCCTACCTGAGACCTCCTGAACCACAGTGCCTTCTGAGTTTGTCCAGCAGGTCTCCTGGGACTTCTCACCCAGTGACTAGAGGCCTTCTGGAGCTAGTGGAACCGATGGTGATTAGCAGAGCAGTCTGCTGATGTGAGGCTTGTTCCTGCAACTTCTAATGTCTGTATGTGCAATTAGCAGCATGGGCAATTTTGGCCTCGAATAGCTGTCTCCAAGTCAAGGCTGGTATTACTTCTGAAGGAAAAATCTGTATCTCCCTGTAGCCTCAAGTCTTCCCCAGGGATGGAGCTGTCTTTGTGACAGTGCATCCTAACATGCCTTTGAAAGTTGAAGTCCTCTCCTGACTTGTTTCATCCACTGGCAACAGAAGCCACCCCCTCCAGGAGAGAAAGAAAACCAACAAACCCTCCTTATTTTCTTTTCCAATCCACCGGCAACAGAAGCCACCCCTTCCAGGACAGAAAGAAACCAACAAACCCTCCTTATTTTCTTTTCCTCCTCTCACATTTTCAATTAAAATAGATTTGTGCAAGCTATACTGAATGTGCCGCAAATCTCTTTGCATGGTTAAAGTTGATTAATTGGGGTCGGAAGTGAAAATTAAAAAATGGCAGCAGCTAACAAAATACAAATAGCCTCTCTTGGGCCTTGCGGATGATGGAGCACAAACCGAGATGCCTGAGCTGGTTCTGCCTGGAGGAGGACCACCTTCTTCACCTTGGGTTAAACACTCAAGAGCAGAGCTGGGTTTGGGGGGAAGGGGATTGGCCTCAAAATAATATGTATATAATCCTCAAGATAATCAATTTCTTAAAGATGCTTTGTAAACTTTCGTGTTCAAGAGCGCAAGCCATAGTACTTTCTAAATCCCTAGGGGTTGTACTTGATATCCATTTGTTATTTCCTAATGCTATTCAATCATATTTTTTTCCCCCCTGTTTTTTTGAAGCTTGCAGCAATAAGCTTGAGACTTACGTCGGCAGTTGCCACCGCTTTTGCCATTCTGCAGTGAACTTTGTGCGCGTTCTCATATTCCTTTTCTTACACTCCTGATAAAAGCATTATCAGGGAAATTCAAAAGCAAGCAGAAAACTGGCATAGCTAATTTAGGCTAATTAGTATGGCAGAAGCTGAGTCTTGTACTTCAGAGGTTCCCATGCCCTCCCATGTCTCCACCTGATCGCCTTGTCCAGCAGCAAACCCAGGAGGCAGCTCCAATTATATCATAACCTCTTCAAACACCAAGCCACTCAAGCTAATTTTATCCTATTAAACAGACTGAAGGATTCAGAAGAAAGGTTCTCCCCCAAAAGCTTCAATTACCAGTGTCCCTGATTACCATCTTTACAATCCTATATGCTACAGTTAAATACTTTTTTGCTTAGTGTTGCTTTCTTGATTTAGATGAAAAGCGAGTATTAAGAGCATGTCTTTTCAACTCAGGCAAGTGACATTCATAAAAAAAAAAAAAAGGAACCTCTCTTGTTATTAGCGTGTTTAATCAAAGTCAAGTTTAGAACCGTTCAAAGACAATGTAATTGGGGAAATGTAAACATCCCCTCTCATCCGGTGGCATTTAAAGCAGCCACAGGTAACTGCCAATAACAGCAGTGATGGCCAAAAGTATAAGGTCTAGAGGAAAAAAATAAAGAAAGAAAACAGCAGGCTCTCCTGAAGGAAGGAAATGTCGAATGGTGCTTGAAGTAAATCTCACAGCACTAATCAGCAATAAAGACAGAAAATAGCCTCTAAGGTATTGAACTGGCTCGTCCTTCTTGCACCAATAGATGGTAGACATTGGCCTTGAGCACACAGTCATGCCTGGCCAAATGCACTCACCTGGCTCACAGATGCGCCTGGATGAGGACAGCACACAACCTTTCCTCCTCTGCCCCTGTCTTGATGGTGGCCTCGAGCCTTCACTTTCCATCCCCATGATGCTCCTTCTCTGCTGGCCACATCCAAGGGAAGGGGGAGCTCACTGGGGAGCCACCTTCCCATTTTTCTGGCTGATGCCTCCTGCAAAGGGGCTGCAATCTTGGCTGATGACTCCAGGTGCTGCTATAATTCAAATAATAATTGTAGGACCTAGGATATTATTTTTAACAAGAGAAAGAATACATTTCATCTGAACACCAAATTAACCCTCTCCTGAATACTGAACCTGGGAGAAGCTCAAGAGACAGCAGTACCTGTTAGGACAGCATTTATACAGAAACAAGATGAAGATATGGATCACCTGGGAAATTTAGTAGCACAGGTCAAAAACACATCTCACTTTTTTTAAAAGGAATTTGCTCTTCACCTTCCCCAAATAGACTAATTGTGCTTATTCCTCTTCTCCCACACATAGTAACTGTGTTAAACCTGGGAGAAGCTCAAGAGACAGCAGTACCTGTTAGGACAGCATTTATACAGAAACAAGATGAAGATATGGATCACCTGGGAAATTTAGTAGCACAGGTCAAAAACACATCTCACTTTTTTTTAAAGGAACTTGCTCTGCACCTTCTCCAAATAGACTAATTGTGCTTATGCCTCTTCTCCCACACATAGTAACTGTGTTAAACATGTTTACGACTTAATATTCTTGTTGTCTTTCAGTATCATCCCAACTTGTTAGCTCCCAGTCCAACACTGGCTTGAGGTATTTGGGGGCTGGATTTCACTTCTGGTCTGCTCACCCTTGCAGCTGAAAATGAGCATTTTTCTTTCTGTCTAGAAACAAACAAACAAACAATTTCTGTCATTTAACAGAAATTGAGTGAGTTTCACCCAATTGCCCGCTCTTTGGGTGATATGGAAATGCTATTGTCTGCAGACAATGATTCTCATGCAAATGAAACAACAGCTAAACAAGAATCCTCCCTATCTCTGTTTGGGCCAATTTTCTTAACGTTTCAGCAAAGCTTAATCTGTTGGCAGAAGTGTTTAGGCCCATTAACAGCTAAAGTCACAGAGTCCACAACTCACCCTGCTGACAGTAAACAAGGAATTTGAGGAATGGCCTTTAAACAATGGCTAAGCCACAAACCATTTTGTCATCAAATGCTGTGAAAGGCATATAGGCTGATGATTTTCTTCCTTGGGTTACAGCGATTTGAAAGACCTGGCTCCCCTCCCCTGAGTCCCCAGCACCCTCCAGGCTTGGGTTACAGCTGTTTTATTTGCCTTTCCAGCCCTACAGCTGTGGGATGGGTTATGCAGGTGTGCTCCCGACAAACGAGTCATTCCAGGGCTTCGTATTATTTATTTGTATTGACCGTCTCCAAGGCCAGGGCCCCCCAAACACAGGACAATGTGACGTTCCATGCCCCGCGGGGAAGATTCCTGGATTTAATTTTGTTCGGGGAATACTGTGCCCACATCCTTCCCTAACGGTGTCATGGATAAAAAGAGAAAATTTGCCCAGGGGGAGAGAAATAAGTGGTAATTGCTAAATAAAATGAATTGCAAAATAAAATCCATAATGCTTATACTTCACCGATGGGCTGGGATGGAGAGGGGATGGGTAGATGCTGCTCACCTCACTGTGTTTCTCAGTTGGAGGTTCTACCAGGCAGTGCCAAAGGAAGTCCCTTTGCACCCATTGCCTGAATGGGACCCACATTTATCGCCTCCCCCTGGGAGAAGAAGCACAGCCAAAGTTATGGCAGATGACTGCAACCCAAAAGAGGATGTGGACAACTTTTTACCTGAAGCTGTTCAGAAAATACAACTCTGAAAACTCCTGGTGACAACGTCATGCCAACACCAATGCCATGCCAACACCATTTGCATCCCACATGCTTTTCCCAAGCTGAGCTAGAGTGTGCTTCTAGCAAAGAACTGAAGAGCAACATGCTACAGACCCTGCCATTGTGCCCTTCCCATGGTGGAGGGCAGGACAAGGTGCCACACCAGCATCTCCCACCCAAATTGTCATTTTCTGCTCTCTTGCCAGAAGGCAGTGGAGAAACCACAAGCAAATGCCAAGGATTGTGGCTCAGAACAATGTTCCTTCAAACCTGACCCAAAGACCATCAAAGGCAACAGATTGAGCTAATCAGTGCTAGTACTGAAGGCCCATTCCCACAAAAATCATGAGTGCCAAACTGAGCTGCTGGTGTGGTGTGAGATATCTTTTTATCTACCAGTTCTTCCCGGGGAAAACACAAGAACAGGGAGGGGAAGAGCAGAGTGAGGAGCAGAGCAGGTAATGAAATGGTCTTTGGCTGCACATGCAGATATCCTGTACTTTGACTTGTTCAGGCTGCACCCAAACTACGTTGCATCCACCAGTGCCAGGAAGGATATCCATCAGCATTATCAGGGAATGTGAGAGAAGGAAGGAAAACAGAGATGGAGTGGGAGAGACTTGCCTGTGCCACCAACGCAGCATCAGGCACCAGACTCCAGCCAGTTTCATGGCAGGACTCTCATCATGCCACAGCTCTGGACTGTCCACATTCCACTTTGCCACCTCTGACATCTGTTGCCATTAAGGGCAGATGAAAACACGAGGCTATTTTGGCAGTTCCTTTCCCCAGCTTCGTTATAGCTTGGTTCAAAGTTTTCGATGAAAACATGTTTTCCCCAGTAAATTAGTTCTGTAGCAGACAAAATTCTGGGTTTTGTTGGACTAGAAATGAAATGAAATGAAATGAAATTAAATTAAATTAAATTAAATCATAGAATCATAGAATCATAGAATTTCCCAGGCCGAAAGATTATTTTTAAAATAGATTATTTTTTTAAGAGTAAAAAAAGAAGGCTTGTGGCCAAACATTTTTGCCCTTTAAGGTATACCATTTTTTAAAATACGTGCTACAGTGTTTCATGGCAATTCTTAACAATGAAAACTGGTATCAGTGACTCTATTAAACGGTGTTATTCCTCTGTGCCAACCTTATTTCATTTATATCTTTAGACCACCATGGTTACAGTGACACTGTTGCTAACTGCTAATTAAATGTGGGAGGAAAGAAGGTTGTGAGGCATTTTTACAGATGGAAATTGGGAACAGCTCTGGTGATGCCAGTAACAAGCTGTTGGCATCAGAAATTAATTTTTCCATCGATCCTTCTGTGTAATTCTCAGTAATGTGGTGCCATACACCCACACCTGTGTGAAGAGACGGCTGTTGGGCACAATGTTGGCTGGTGGCAGGCAAGAATGCATATCCCACCTCCTGGCGTGGTGCCGATGCTCCCACACACCCTTGTGCCCGAGACAAGACCTCCTTGCAGCCCTTCGTAGGAGCATTTAACCCTGATTCCAGCTTTTCAATGACTTTGCATTTAAGCTGATGTGAACAGATGGAGAGGCAGGACATGAATTAGACCAAGGAGAGTTGGAAGCACAAGGAAAGGATGAAAACTAAGAGTTTAGCACAGAGCAGACACCTTTATCAGCAGTACTGGGACCATAGGAATGTGTTTTGCCAGAAAGATATGACAGCAGTACTCCATGAAAGCCACTTTTTGCTCTTTTCTCTAGTACTAACATACTAAGAAGTCCTTATAATTCTCAAAGTACCAACCAGAATCACCCCTTGGAAACAAAGTGGAGTTTACACAGCAACTGAGCCTTTCGATCTACAAGACAGCATCAAAGAGTGGATCTAATAAAATTTTAAAAAGAAACAAGGTATAAAATCCAGTTCAAACACTCAGAATTTTTTTTTTTTTTCCTTTTTCTGACAGACCTGAACATTTCTTGGAAGAGTTTCCTCTAAAATAAATAAATCACCATATTATTGCCACAGCAGGACTTAACCCCATGCCCCTCCCACATATATATAAACACCAATAAAAACCTAGAATCATAGAATGGTTTGGGTTGGAAGGAACCTTAAAGACCATCCAGTTCCAACCCCGCGGCCCTGGGCAGGGACACCTCCCACCAGACCAGGTTGCTCAAAGCCCCATCCAACCTGGCCTTGAACCCCTCCAGGGATGGGGCAGACACAGCTTCTCTGGGCAACCTGGGCCAGGGTCTCACCATCCTCACAGTCAAGAATTACTTCATAATATCTGATCTAAATCTCCCCTCTTTCAATTTAAAGAGTCCCCAGTGCCTGCCTGGCCAAAAGGCAGAGGCACAGCTGTCACATCTGGCTTAGGAAGATGGGGCACATGGCAGGCCAGGCAGGTTGCTGTGTGTGACAGCCGGTGCAAGGTGTGCTTGGGGCCTGAACGTCCAGTTAAAATTATATCAAGTTTTAGAGAAAACCTAAAAACCACTAAAATAGGAAGAAACTTCTTACTTTGTGCGCTGCGGTGTGTCAGATCAGGTGCAGGCTTTTAAGGATGGGTCCATCGTTGGGCACACACAGTGGTTATCTAGATGGGCACACGCAGTGGTTATCTATACGAAAACAGATGTTGCAGATATTTATACATTACCATTTTCAGGGCACATCACAGTTTCCAGCCTTCTCCTGGAGTGGTGCCTCTCAGTGTGACCCCCACACTTGTAGTTTGGCATCTCAACAGGAGGAAGGGCTCATTTCGGTGAGCAGGGCTTTTTGCTTGTGGACCTCTTCTCTTCGAGGTGAACAGAGGACCCTGATTAAAACCTGTTAATCGAAGGACTTGGGTAAGAGATATTGAATGAATTATAAAACAAAAATGATTATAATTATCAGGGAGAGAGACAGAGAGCAAAATTCAACATGTATTGAGCATGTAAGGACACATCAGCTAATTTGGAGTTTTAGAAAGTCAAAGGATTTCATAATTTTCCTTTTGAAGGAGGTATAAGTCAAAGCTGGATATTTTGCTGATAAAACATTTCCTCTTTGGGGCTTTGTCACAAGTGGAAATGAACTTGGCGTTCACAGCTTAGTCCCCGTTAATCAGAACTTAGAGTCAAGAGAAATCAAGTCGTATTTCTGCCTGCAAGTGAAGCCTGAAGGAGTTAGTATTCCTGCGTGGTGCAGGAACCTTTTGGTGGGCAGATGGACCCTCCATCCATAAACAAGGAGGGGGAAGGCTCTATTGCAAAGAGAGGCTCAGGGTTGAAACATGCCTCTTCAGGGAAGGGGTGGCATCCCCAACACAAGCCTTTCGGGCTTGCCAACTTCTCCGTGGGGTATTAGGAGCTTCTTTTTTAGCTGCCTAAAACCAGCCACTCAAACTTTGCAGGCACAAATATTCACCCCAAATGCGAGCATGGCGCGAATCAGGCAATAAAAGTTAATCGGCATCATTAAATCTGTCAAACCAGCAGGTTATTAAAATTACCGCTATTCACTCTGAAAATGGGAACAAAAAATTATGCTCCAGCTTTCTGAGCCTGTTTGTCTTGTTTTCCCACACTGCTTATGAATTACTACAGTATATTACAATGTCCTCTATCCATCTTCATTAGCATTGTGAACAAATTGTATTGGGCTGTAATGCAGCATTTTTTTTTGGCATTGTACAAACATATATGATGTACAGAAAATGGGCAATTTAATATGAAAAGAATATTGTGCCTCAGAATTTTATTTTCTAAACAGTCATTTCAGTTGGGAATTATTGCATGATTTGTGCATAATTTCTCATGGATAGTTATTTAAATATAAATAGGGAAAATATGTAATTCCATATGGTGGCTATCTACCCTTTCTTGATGCCTCTCCATATTTTTAATAGTGCAATAAACAAAAGATAAAAACATCTCTAAGCCACACACTAGTCAAAAGAAGATAATTGTGCCTGTATGTGTTTATTGTAATTTGAATGTGCTTCAATTAACTTTCCTCAATATTTCCCAGTTCTTTTAAAAGAAACTTAAATTGGTTTTTATTTTGTGAAATTTGTTTTCTGTACAACAAGGAAAAAAAAAAGCACAACCCAATGCCTTTGTTTACCTCATTATGGATACATCCTATCCAGGAGCAAAGCACCAACTCTTTATTCCCAACAACCTTTTTTTTTTTTTTCCCCATTCTCACATGATTCCTATTATATTTTAAGTAAAAATATCAAATTTCTAGTGCTCCCTAGGTAGAGGCAGCTCATCATCTCTCAATATATCACATATCAAAGGGTGGTAAAACATGAAAATGGCAGAAAAGTAAACTCTTACACTTTTGCACTGCAGTCACTTTTAAAAGATGAGAATTTATTACCCTTTCCTCCTACAAACCATCAGGGCAACCGAAACAGAGAGAGTGTATATAGAATGCTTGTTCTAATTAACCTTGAGGCTTTTATTTAAACAAGGTCAAACATTTTAACAGCTTTATAAATCAAGGTTGGGTCTGCGCGGCTCTATAGCACCAGGCTAATGATAAAATGCACATGGAATACTTATTAAACGGTATTTATTTACAGAAAATATATCCTGTGAGCTTCAGAGAGGCACACCCGCAGGCTGGTCTAGCACTGGCTGACACAACCAGACTGCCCCAAGGTGACCCATGTAACATGCTTTTATTATGTGTTACCAGGGAACCAAGCCCAGGTATTGGTAAATGAGGTCATTTGCGAGCTAAAAACTGCATTTTTAGGGTGATCGCAAAATTACAGGAGGTAGATTACAATCATCCCAGTATCTGCTGTTCTGTCCTAATTTTGTCCGATTTTTATTTACTTTTTCTTCTGCTTTAGTTAGGTTTTCGCTGGAAGGAGAAGAAAGGAGGACATTTGAGTTGAGTAAGATGAACTACTCCCTACGTGTTAGTGAGCAGCTACCCAGGAACCTTTATCAGTCTCTAAAAATAACACCCTTGGATTCCTCTGGCCATCCTGGGTTATCTCCTACTTCCTAATACAATATGGAGTAATCAGGAGTAATTTTTTCTGAATGAGGAACATCACACTAGGCTTTCTATTTCATGCTCTAAATAAACGGGGGCTTTTAAGTTGCCCTCATTGGTAATTTCACACGCTCTTCAGTGTATCAGAGCACAATAAGGAAGATCACAAGCCACAGCGCCTGACATGGCTGCTTTACACGACGGCCCGCTCTGCAGACATCCCTCACCAAAAAAAATCCTCTCTTTGAAGTCAAGAGGAGATCCACGTGGACAATAGCTGACGTGTGACCCACCAGTCGTAAAATAGCTGGTGTAATTTCCCTAAATGATTCGGATGATTTCTCCCCAAATATTTCTTGGCTCTGAAGGGGTTTTTTCCCTTAGCCCTGGGGTGTATGGGTTGCACAGACCCTAAGGGATGCTCGTTATTCACCGTGCTCGCCCTCTTAAACCCCACATCTGGGTTGCCACAACCGTCTCCCTGCATGAGCTCTGGGTGTCTGGGAGCATTGGTACGGCTGCAGTTGGGATTTTCACTGAAACCTCCTCCCTTTCACCTGGCCACAGTGTATTGCATCCCACCCAGCCAACAAAAATCCCACTTCCCAGCAGGGCCAACAGCGGGGACCGAGCTGGGAGAAGACAGAAACATTTTTCCCTGTCTGTGTTCCCCGTTTTAATTGATTTCTCTTCTGCTCCCCTTCCCTACCCTCCGACTGCAAGCGTTCCAGCGGCTGTAGTAACCCCCAGGAAAAAAAAATAAAAATAAAAAAAAATAGTTGTGCTAAATGAGATTTTTATGTGTGGGTGTTTAAGTATCTGCGTGAAGCAAATTTCCACCCTCTCCTCATCAGAATGGGAAGGAGACCATGTGAGTGATGTGACCAATTACCACCGAGCACCCCAGAGCAGCTTCTGAATATTCACATCCAATTGCTACTTGGGTGGAACAATTGGTTTGAGCAGTTTGAAAAGGCAATGATGTCAAACGTGCGGCGTGATTAAACGCGGCGAAATTGCCAGCCGTTGAGCTGAAAAAGGAGCTCTGTTTCCTTCCCAGGGTAATAATTCCTCCGCCTTTGGATTTTGTAGGAAACACCCTGCTCGGATGGCCCCTTCCCGCACTCCCAAATCTGCCAGGGCAAAGTTGCAGCTGAGTTTTGGAGGCAACACAGACCGGGACACGCACGGGAGCTGTGACATGGGTACAGCAAGTCAAATGCCTCCTCTTCGTTTGAATCAAAGATTTTTAGGGCTGAGTGTCTGGGAGTCGAATTGCCCAAATAACTGGCAAAGGCTACCCCTTTTCCATCAATATCGGCCGTGTCTGGGAGCTCTCCTGCTTTCTGTGCAGATGAGGAATATGTTAAACACACAGTCCTGCTGCTTGGTTCACGCCTATTTCTGTCATCACTGAAAATGGCCTATACCCTTTTAAAATATAAGCCATTAATTCCTCTATCCAGCTCTCTCCTTCTGCTTTAATATATATATTACCATTATAAGTTACAGTTCAGTAGTGGCACCAGCTTTAAGACTGAGTCACCCAGATCCAAACATTAGGAGAAATAGCATTTTAATTTTTTTATTGCAGTACAGAGAGAAGTCTGTGGTTCCCAGATGGCAGAAGGGAGCACAGAGGAGGAGGAAAAAGTAATACATCCTCCAGGATGGTATCTGATGCTGAGCCCTTCTCAGGGAGAACGGCCACAGAAACGCTGCCTGTCTCTGGCTGCTTAGGTTTGGGGCCAGCTCTGAAAACAATTTCCCTCCTCCTGGTCCCCTTCATGGGAGGTGATTGTGCCTACTCTTGTACAGAAAAAAAAATAAAAAGAATGGTTTTTTTCTTAACAAGCAATTCCCACATATTTGGTGAATGTGCAAAAGGCTTCTTAAATGTGATGCAGGAGGGTAAGATGAGGAAACAGCCTGTATAAAATCCTCCTTCGAACTAGGGAACTTTTTCTTTTCCTTTCTTCTCGTTTCCTACCCAGGGAACTGAGCTAATTTTCCCTATCCATAGGCTCCCCCCACCCCCTTAAAAAAAAAAAAAAAAAGGGAGGGGGGGGGGAGAGACTGTATTCACTAATTATACATCCTGAAAAGAATTTGGTTCAGTGTAAGATGATCCTAGTGATATGCTAATCCTTTTTTCTGCTTGGTGCAGCCTGAAGCCTGTGTCTAACATTTTTTTCAACTGTATGACAATAAAAGTTGTGGCAACAAAAGAAATAAATGGGCAGCTAAAGAAGGTATAGCTGAAACACATGGCAGACCAGTTCTCTCCTCTCCTTCTGGCTGCTCTTTTGTAGGCTCTGGTTTGGTATCCTCAAGTCAATAGCCGAAAGCCAGCCACCTTAGCAACTTAGTATGACACCCAAGCCCTCTCTCTTTACATTCATGAATAGTCAGCAAGCAGCAGACAAAATAGAACTAATCTTTTTTGACAGAATTGTTCAATTTTAGAGGAAAGGCTTTTGAGGCACCTTCCATGCATTTGCAGAATATGAGACAACAATGGCCACCATCACGTCGTACAAAAGGACGACCAGGGGTGTGAGCGCGCACACACGCACCCCGCGACGGCCATTTCCATAAAATATTGCAGCCAAGTTCAAGCCATTGCCCAGGATATGCCCATTGTTAGGGGGAAAGCTGGCAGGCAAGAATAAATAAACAAACAAACAAACAAATAAAACTACCCCCCTCCATTATTTCGTTCCTGATTGCTAAACACACGCGTCCTGATAACGTGTGATTAGGGTTATTTGTCTTGATTAACCACCAAAGTTAAGAGAACTGATTAATATCCACTCCTTAATTTTCTGTCATAGGCTGATAACTTCATCTTTTTTTTTTTTTTTTTTTTTTTTTTTTTTTTTTTTTTTTTCTTTTTTGCCCTTCCTTTCTTTTTTTTTTGGACCAATGATCCTTATTGTGAAATGTGTTCAATCCAGCAGGTTCTTGCCTGCGTTTAAAAGCTGGTTTTGCCATTTCGAAATCCTGTAACACAGCAGCCACTCACAAGTCTAGTGTGTGCAGAGAAGGACATTCCTCCTTTTCCCTTCTCTCCCCTCCATTTAATGCGAGCCATAGCTCTCTCTCTAAATACAGGATGAGCAGGGAAGAGAAGGAAATAATAATAATAATAGTAATAATAATAATGATGATAATAATGATAATAATGTAATAAATTTAAAAAATAATCTACCCAGTCTATGGGCAAACCCAGAAGTTAGCAACATGGTCCATGCAGCTGCAACACTACATTTAAAATTCAGTTTACTCCTAGGAAGAGGGCTAATCCTGCCCCTGTAATTCCCTACAGCCAAAATGTACCCCCCTCCCTGAGTGACAGTGCAATGCAAAGACACTCGCACGCTTATCTTCCCCAACCAGATGGCCGACTTGGATCAATGCACACACGCCACGATCAATGGGAGCGATAAAGAATTAGGAAAACAGTGGTACATGCTCCCAGAAAGCTTGTACACTGCATAATTATTTTATGATTCTACACATGGCTACATGTGATACTGGAGTCAAGAAGGAAAAGGATAATTAGAGAGCCAGAAAGCACCCGTACTGCACTACACACTTTGTCAGTCAGCAGTTCCCACTCGGCTCAACTCACCGCCGTTATCTCCTCTCCTGCCCCCTTGCAAACGAATTTAGGGAATATGTAAAATATTAGGGGGAGGTGGCTTCTGGGTTACAGAGACGGGATACAGGAGATTACCGTGTCCTGTGATACGACAGCAAAAGTTTTTTGTCCCAGGGCTGGGGAGCACCGCGCGAGCATCCCTCGGGGAGCGGAGCGTGGGGTGGCATCTGCGGGGCACGGGAGGACTTGAGATGGGGGGGGGTCTACCTCTGAGACCCCCCTGGGCTTTGTTGGGAGAGGGATGTGTCCACAGTCATTCAATAAAATATAGCTGTATATGTTACTCTCTGGATTTGAGCTTTTTTTTTTCTTTTTCCTCCTTTCCTCCCGGCAGCAATTTTGTGATTGGCTCCCTGTATCCAGCCTATTTGCCACCACGCTGCCGAGCAGAAAAGAGAAGGGGGGGGGAATAAAAGAACTGCCCTCACCCCCCTCCTCCTCCCAAACTGATTGAACGCCACAGAATAAATATCAGAGCGGCGCTGGAGGATGGTTGCGACCATGAATCTGGGTGCCAAAGAGCACACAGCCAAGCTCAGGGAGCAGAACAATGCCAGGCAGAAGGCTGCCCTTGGTGGCAAGGCAGGCAACGAGAAATCACAGCCCTGAGCATTTTGCAAAGCCACCTCGCCACCGCCTGACATCAGCGAGACATGTCCTCGCCCTGCCACCCTCATTCTGCCCTGAAATTGCCACTGGGGATGGAGAGAGGAGGAAGGAGAAAGGCTGCCATCAGCACGGGAGACACAGCTGAGCTACCCTTGTCCCTCCAAGTGGAGGATAAGGACCTTCCCGTTGGCCATCAGGACGGTGGTGGGACGGTGTTGTTGTGCAAGAGGAGAGACAGATAGGAAATACCCAAAAAAGATTATGGAGAGTTCACTCACCGACCAGTCAAGGAGCAGAGAGGTGTGATGGAGAGCTGCAGCTCAGAGGGGAACAGGGTAGGCAACACCATCTCTTCCACTGCTGCCTTTCCTCCTGGGGGCTCAGTGCACGCTGCAGAGGTGCCATCGCTGGAGACCGTGGTCCAGGGACACCTGCCAGGTTCTTCTGCAGGGATGTGGGAGAGGGGCTCACCCTGCATCTTCTCATCCCTGTCCCAGGTCTCTCCCCTAGAGTGAATCAGGGACAAGAGTACTTTTCATTAAAATAAAAGAACAGATGTTGTGGTCATGACACATTAAGAAATATCTGTTTTAAACATAAAGGTTTAAAATAGTGGAACTGGGGTCTGTCCTGCTGGCATTTGACTTAAATCCAGACTAGACCCCAAACCCCTTGCCCTGATACGTGGAGTAAAACATCTCTGATACGCACTCAGACTAAAAGTCACCACGAAAACATCCACACTTTAATTTTGTCCTCCCCTCAGACACTGCATGGTCAAAGGTAGATCAACCCGCAGTGGCTTCACCAGTAGGAGCAGCCACCATGAGCATATCTATAAGGCTGGACTGGTGACCAGAGATACCCCAATTATGACATGTCACTCACTAAATTGGTTAAGGCAGCTCCATCCCCGAGCACACATCGTTCATTAAGGTTTCCCGTCATAGTGGGTCTCAAATCAAAACACCCATTAGAGCTTGGGTTGCCCAGCAGTTGTTTGCTCCACTAAAATCCCATATACATAAGAAAGGTGAGTAAGTACCTGGTATGACTTGGGTCATTTTAAGCAAACATCCTCCACTGCCAAATCAGAAACAATGCAGTGTCAGTTCTGTCTACGAGGAAGAACATCCAGGCAACACGGCCTGAAGAATCACTCTGGCAGCTGAGCAGAGCAAGTGGGTCTTGCTGGGATGGGGATGAACACTGGTGGATGGGTGAGGTGAGACACACAATGATAATAACTCACCCATGTCTTCATCTCTTCTCTTCTGGAGGCTGGTGGCATCTGCGAGGAGGGAGATAAAGCCAACATTTAGAGGCAAGTCTGTAACAAGGCGTGCTCATACTTTATCTCACTCAAGGGACCACCTCGACTGGGCAAATCTTTGTGAAGAATTTATATTCCTGGCCAAATGTGTGTGGCATCTCACTGCCTAGAACCAACCCACTCTGACAGGTATGTAGTCTTCACTGGTGTAAGTGTCACAGTCCAGATGTCACTGTTCTTAATCAAAATGTTTCTATCAAAAAAATTACTTTTTGGACAAATATGAAATCTTCATTGGTGCCTTCTCTTTCTTTTGATGTTTTCTGTTACCTATGGACAAAATTTGCTGTATTTCCCTTCTTTTAAAATGCCATTTTTTGGTAGAAGTTTAATTAAAGACTTATCTCAAACTGAATATTTATCCTAAAAACAATAATA
Source organism: Calidris pugnax (assembly GCF_001431845.1). Lineage (NCBI taxonomy): Eukaryota > Metazoa > Chordata > Aves > Charadriiformes > Scolopacidae > Calidris > Calidris pugnax. The sequence goes on from NW_015090883.1 coordinate 1,101,748, forward strand.
ATAAAAAATCGCAGTTTTATTTTCCAAAGTTTTTCCATTCCTTATTTTTTGGTGTCAAAAAATGATAGGAGGTCCAGATACGAAAAGAAACAATTTTCGAAATTTCTCATGAGAAATAATTGCCTTCATTAATGATTGTTTCCACAAAGAAAAGCTTCTTTAGTGACACAGGTTCTGCCTTTGGAGTTGGCTCCATACTGGGTAACAGCGTAATTACAAATAGAGAGATGTAATAACTCTCCAGGTTGGAACAGATCTGTGCGAGATCAGTTTTGCCTCACTTGGATATGGACTATCCATTTCTGGAGTGCAATTTAATTACTTCTGTGGTAGCAGGTGGTAAGTTTTGCATCTCCCCTGACTGGCAAAGTGCCTCTTCTCCTCCTCAGTCCAGTTCCTTATGCCTTTGCTAAGTCTGTCCTCTTCCTCGCCAGGTCTGTATTCTGTATTTTCTTGGTGTTTTCCTCCCATAGCAGCTACGATGGATGGAGTCTACCATTTGTTTTGGTAAGCAGAGACCTGCAGCCACAGCTGCAACCAAAGAAAACACACTGCAACTCAGAAGAGGGTATTTTTTTTCCAACCTGCTGTGTATTAGTCAGCCTTTCTAACACAGAATTAAATAGCCTGACAGATGACTCAAATTTTGCCAGCTGCTTTTGGTCCCTTAGGACAGGCAGGGAATATTAGAATGTGTGGGACACCATGGCCATGTCTCCTTTTCTTTGGCCAGGCCTCTCACAGAGGTTTTGGATATCACACAGCTACGTAGGTGTTGACTCTAGGATGGCTGGATGTATCATCCTTTCTTACCATGACTGTGTTGGTGTCTTCTGGTGGTGCTTGTCCGTGCCACTCACGGAGTAACTTGAAGTTTGCATGCCATGGTCTCTCCTCTGTATCAAGACTGGAAGTGCAAATGCATGTCCTGTCATGAGAGAGGATGAGAAAAACAACCTGGGGTCAGCAGATGAGATGCTCAAAATCAATCCCATCACAGAGCAGCTCATGACTCCCACCCCGCCAACTGTGGACTGTTCATGGGTTGGGAGCACATCCAGTTGCATGTGAAAAAAACCCTGATAAAGAAGACCTCAGGGTAGCTGCCATGGACAGGTTCCTGCAAACCTGTTTCCCAAAGTCTACCAAACAAAAGACAAATCTGGAAGAGAATAGTTATCTGCAGACCAATGCCCAGAACTCTGTCCCATGTTACAAAAGGGGAGCAGAGGTACCTCTTGGTTTCTCAAACAGGATGTGTATGTGACATATCACCACCCCGTGGGTGATAACATATGACACTGATGTCACTCCTAATGGCTTACAGAATTTGCTGAAATAAAAGGAAAATAACTTTTACTTCTTAGCTATTGACAGCAAATTTGACTTAAATTGTCACAGATGCAAGGAGGCTGGTAGAGAAACAAACACCACTTTTTTGTGTCCTGTTTCTTTGTGGTTTTTTTTGTCTCTTGCAAGGCTCAGCAGCATATTCTCTCTTTTCTTTTCCATTATTTCCTACTTAATTTTAGGTTCCAGCTTTGGCCTTGAACAATAACACTGTTATCAGAGAGCAGTGCCTTGGACTCATGGAGGCTTTCAGAAAATATTGGTGCCATCTTCCATAAAACATTTTAAACACATGCTATTTGTTTTTAGTCTCCCTTCTGGTTTTACACACTACAAAGAGGACATTTAATATGTACAATAGAATTAATAGGGATGCAATGTAAGCAGGACTTACATTCAAAATACACTTCCACAAAACAAAGGAGCAGCTGTGAAAATGTAGAGTCCGCTGAAAATTTTTTACTTGGGTATCACATTTGCTAAAAGATTTACTCTGCAAAGTTTTATCTAATTTCCCATTCATTCAATTAAGCAGAGAGATAAATGCCCAGATCCCAAGAGATTAGAGGAAACTGTTTAGCTCCCCTTTACACTTGCCATCAAAACTGTGTTCAATTTCATGACTATCGCTGTAAAGTTCATGCTTACAGGCTCTGTGCTCCTGACAGATGAACACCTCCATCTTCCACCAAATCCAATGGGATTTGGAAGTACTCAGGATGACACAGATCTCTCCAGATCAGGAGGATTCAAACCACATAGGAAATAGTACCCCATTCAACAAAGTTAGAGCAATCTAGCTAGGATGGGGCTTTGAGCCACCTGGTCTAGTGGGAGGTGTCCCTGCCCATGGCAGGTGGGCTAGAACTAAATGATCCTTAAGATCCCTTCCACCCCAAACCATTCTATGATTCTGTAATGGTCTTTCAGCTCTGCTGAGAGAAATGGACAAAACTCATGGTTTACCAGAGCCATCAGTTCAGGGTCAGAACCAAGCACCACCCACCAAAATCTCTTGGAAATTAATCACATGGTAAAGATAAAGCAGAGGAAAACAGATTAAATAAAAATTACTCTCCTTTCACTTGGTATTTGTGTCACAAGCTTTTATCAACTTGCCTAAGCAAAGTTAGGAAGATTTTTGAACCAAAGCAGAAATACTTGCCGATGTTACATTGAACATCCTGCAACTTACACCTCCTATGCTTGTATGGGTAATGGGAATGGACAATTCCAGAACCCAACAGACCAAAGGGAAATTGAATTTCCTGCAATCCTGGTAGACCAGATGTTTTCAGGTCCTCTTGTCCCAAACACTAATAAACTGAAGAACTGTGGAAGGATGGCAGCTCCTGCGTTTATTCAAGCCAAAGCATTTGGCAGTAGGTTTGATGAGACTGTTACCTTTCATATTGATCTACATTGTCTCAGTATTTTCTTCTGTTCATCCATTTGGTGACTCTAAACATGTACTTGGATTGAAAATTCTTTGAGAATGAAACAATCTTTGTTTTTTGCATTTAAAAGCACAATAATCCACAAACAGGCTGTAATAACTCTGTGATATTTCTCCCACGGCTGCTACAACTACTACTGTAATTAGAATTGGCTCTCTCTTGATATCTTGATTAAGAATTTATTTCCAAAAGCATCCTTAGGTATGGAGAAGTTTGCAGATTTGGGCCTCAGATAACACACACAGTTATTTGACAACACTAATCTACAATGTTTATTCATGTACCAAAGCAGGAACACTTCAGGAATCTGAGTAGACTTTCTTGGATTTTGATGTCTGTTTGTGAAAAAATGGAGAAAACAAGAAAAATTAGAGAAAGGACCTAAGATTTTATTCTAAACTTTATCAGAAATTTCTGATTAAACATATGTGAATACATTGTCTGGTTTTAATAAGCTTGAAAACATCATCAGCAATTAACTGGCAAACCAGAGTAATGTTGCATAGTCAAGCAAGGGTAATTGCGCTCATTATATTGCCAGAGATGTGGTTGATCAAAAAGAAAAACACTGTTTTCCCTGAAGTTCGTTTACGGTATTTAGGTGGAATCCGCAGTGAGTTCGTTGGCATTAATCAGGCAAACTGCTTCACACAGAAACTGCTCACCACCCTGCAAACACCCAGCACACTGTCAACACACACAGTGGGGTCTCCCACTGGACCTGGGCATCTCTTTTTCCAAGGCTGTCAGTGCTATTTTTCCATTTCACCTGGAATATTCGTATTTATCCCACAAGAAGCAACACCAGCCTATTCTCATTTTGCATTGAGGAGACATCAGGGTATGTGACAGGAGGAGACATCAGCCTCTGTGAACTTCTCTCTGGGGGCAAACTCACCTTAGCGGATTTGCATGGAAAAAAGAACATGGTGGAATGTCATTGCTATAAAAAAATGAAAATGCTGATTATTTTTCTACAGTGACATAATTCAGTCATCCAAGAATGCAGAAGAGGCAATGTCTGTAGGCAGAGAGAACATCAGCTGACGTAGGACAAAGCTGAAAAGGACAAACTGCAGGGCACACAAACTCTTTTAACAACTAAAACATTTCATAGTTTTTCTATTCCAAAACTGGGATTATGGGATTTAGATTTTCTGCTACTGTCGCTTTCTGGGATGGGACAAACTGTCTGGACCACCCTTAAAAATTACTACTCCCTTTTCAACCAAAGGGCACAGGCACCTCAGTAAACAGTGACTCCATAAAGGAATTACCTGCTTTGCTTGGGCCTTGCTCTGCCTATGAACAAACACTTCACCCATTCCCCTTGTTCTTGCCTCTTATTTCCATAATTACCTGCATTTATTGCTTATTGTGAATATGATGCATTTAATGACTCAATTTATTCAAGCAGGGTCTGCAGCTGTAGGTGCTCAGTGTTGCACCTACAGGTTTTTTAAGTGGCTTGGTGCCAGCTTTCTCATCCAGTGTAACCAAGCACCAGTATCCTCCAGGGACATATGTCAACCTCTTCTCTAAGCCAGCAAATTTGCAATTGTGTCTATATTATTTTTCAGAAATGTGCACCAATGTAACGCCTGCACCCACATTTTCAACAGAAAAACCTGTGGGATTGAATTATAGCTTTTATTTTACCTACTCTCAGTATTCTATCTTTTTAAGATCTATTTCTGAAAAACATTCTTTCTGCCTCAGAAAAAAAGAAAGAAAAAGCGCTGTTCTGATTTGGTGCAAAGCTGATTTTTGAATTTACAGAGAATCCTTTGATTTTCCATTTTGTGCAAATATTTCGTATGACAGTCACATGTGCAAACACGCAAAACAAATTTTCATATTCCATGAAGATACATAGTGAAGACAAAGGAGGGAATATGATAAGGTCCATTGCCAGATTCAAATCTGCATCTGACCAACAATTCATCAACGTAATTCTATCAAGGACAAGGGAGTTACGTCAGATCAATCTGGAGTAAGAAAGATCAAGGAAAAGGTTCTGAGACTTTAAGCATGGATTCCATTTATGAAAAGAGTCAGGAGGCAGCAATTAAACTCAGATACATTGGGATGAACGTGCTCTCACTGTGCCCAGCCCAGAGACCACACACATGCTGGATGATTCTCAGAGGATGAATGTGTCCTGCTCTGGCCAAGGGCTGGGTCAGTTATAGCCAAAAACTCTTTGAGGTTTTGGCTCAGAGGTGCAGCCCCGTGAAACACTTGGGGAGACAATCCTGTACCACGCAGCCTGTCCTGATGAAGTTGCCCCTTTCGCAGTGTGCAGGACATTGACCCAATTTGCACAGACCCCCAGGATTAGCATAGACCCATTTCAAGTGAGGTCTTTGAACACCAGTTGCCTCCAAATTCCATTACCTCTCTCCCTGCTGGGTTTTGTGCTTTAAGTATCAGCCAGGGGCTGGGAGAAGAAAAGAGAAAGAAAAAACCCAGTAAGTTAAATCCTAAACTCAAATAATTAGACATGTTTTGGTTAGTTCTCTAAACTCTTGCTTATTGCTATTTCTCCATTTGACAGAATATAATCTGATTTTTTTTTTTTTTTTTCAGACTTGACACACAGGTCAATTAATCCAGAGGTTCATAAGTATGAATGAGCCAGAGAGAGAGGCAAACACCAACTTTGGAAGTGTTTGTCAGAGCACTTCATCTTTGTTTGCAGCCTCATCTGATGTACAAGCAAATTTCAGAGCCATCCCTGCTTGCAGATGCTCTGAGAAAACTTCACTTGGAGAGGGAATGAAATGCAGGATGACTTTGCTGTCTGGCAGATAAGCTTAAGGGTAACCACCTCATCTTTTGTCACTAATGAGAGGCAGGTTTGGGTTTGCTGAATCGTTTTAAAGGGAAAACTGCTCATAGAAAACTGCCATGTAGACAGAGGAGAGTTTTAGCTCTATGCTGAAAGGTGGCAGTCATTTTTTGGAAGGAGGTGAAGATCCATCCAGCCCTGGCCTGGCCTGGAGGAGACTCATTGCCTTTGAAAATTAGACCGTGAGTGCAGGACAGCTGAAGGAGCAAAGTCCAGCTAGTTTGATTGCTTAGAGCTTTTTGCTTCTTTGTGTTCAGAAGCAAGTATTTAAACTTGATGCCTGGCAAATACAGGGAGAAAGGCTATCTCTGTTAAATATCCAATGCTTTGGTGCACTCCACCATCATTACTCTCTCCAAGTGAGGGCACCAACGCTCAATGCCTTTAAAAGCCAATTTGAAGGTAGGACCTACCAGTCAAAGTTAAGAGGGGCTCCTCACATGGATTAAAGCTTGGTTGCTGTTTCACCTTTATTCACTTTGACCAGACCACGGTGGGATCTCCAACATGCTGACCCTGGGGTTGCAAGTGCAGAGCTGGACCTTGACTTGTCTTGGTAAAGAGGTTCTTGTGCTGCAAGTTGGGAGGGAGGGGAATTTGCACAACTCGTACCATGTAGCAGATGACCCTGTGCCAGCCAATATTGCACTTCAAACTAGCAGCAAAGCCTTCACTAACTGTGGGAAGATCATGGACAGCTTGCTTACTGTAAGTACCTACCCTTTGGCATGGCTGGAGTTACAAACCTGACCTTTAGTGCAACTCAGCTACTTTACATGCAACATGCACTAAGCAAGCCTATATGGTATCTTAATAAAGTAACTTGTATGTATCTAGGTTAAGATGCAATATTTAAGACCCTGAGCACAGCACAACCATTTTAATTTGTATACTGTTCTCATCTTACACTGTTTTTTACACTGTGCACATGACTGGAAATGGCTGATTGCCCTTCACTCCATTTCTTTTCCATGGAGTTTTGCTACATTGGTTGGGTTTTCTTCAGAAAGAGAATTCTTACCTTGTGTGATTCATTTACGAAGGAAAGTGAGATGAAGAATACGCTCATTTCTTCTTCAGAAGAAACTTGGCTTTCAGGGAAGTTATATCTCTCACGCAGGGGCTCTTCACCTTATTATACAGGGCACCATAATCCAGAGGAGCAAAAGTTCTTGAGGATAGCCCTCAGGGGTCCTTCAATCTTTTTTTTTTTGCAGTAGCCTTTTCCCAGGGCTTGTTGGACCCTATCAAAAAAGAAAAGACAATGAAATGGATTTGAAACTCTCTGAAAAGCCACTTGAAAGACTGGAGGTACGATGCTGTTGAGTAGCTGGTGTCATTAAGGAGATACCTGATGGCATTTCTGACTAGCCAGAGTTTTCCAAATGCTGATGGCTTTACACACAGTTATCTCACATGGCTGCACTTTTCCTGCAAAATGAAAAAATAGTGCAGGAACAAGGTGAGGCCACCACCAGAGGAGATAGGACAGAGTCTCTGAGCTGGAAGGAAACAGCAGAGGATATTACTTGTCACGCTGCTATGGAAGAGATTACTGTCAGGGAATTCTGAGCTGAATGGACACCTTCAACAAAAAATAAGACAGTGCTACAGCTACATGCTCTTTGAAATCCTTTCCTACGAGCAACAGCATTACCTCCGCCTCACTAAGATTCGGCTTCAATGAGCTCTTCTTCCTTCATATGACTGTCCTGATGTGAAGGATGTAGCTCTGCGTGGTGGCAAATAGGAAAGGCTGCGTGTTATCTGCGTGCTGCTGGCACTCAAAGCGGTGTTGCCTAATCAGTTTATCTTTGGGTTTCACAGAGGCGTTAAAAAAGGCTGGAGAGGAGCTGATCTTGGTGAGACTCCACGAACAAAGGACTTAGAGGTGCAGCTTTATTTAGTCCGTTTTAGCATTTCGCCCTGCAGTCCTGACACCTGTTTGCCAGGAGAAGGCAGACCCGCGTGGTCTGCAGGATCAAAACAGCTTGATGGGGTCGTTAGTTGGTGTTTGGCTGACTTCACAGAGCTTGCTCAGGAGCAGGAGCTCAGCCGACAGGAGGCAATAAGCTGGAACTGATATACTACAGGGCGGGATGTTTCCTTCATGTCCATGGGATGGAAATGGCATGGACTAGATTAACAAGACTTTGGGGGAGAGGGGGAAGGGGGTGGTTTTTTACATCACCCAGAAGTTCTCAGGTGCAACAGCACCGCTCCCTGGGACCTAAGACAAGCTGTTGACTAGTGTGTATAAGCCATTATTTTTTTTCCAGAAAAAAACGCAGCTATGAAGAGCCGCTCTGCTTAAGAAGTACAATTTGAATTAAGGTCACTACAACAATTCTGCCTGGACCTGGGTTTCTTCAGGGCTTTGATGGCTATTTTGCACACACACTCTGACCATGCTTTCTCAGGGTGGAAAAAACGCCCACCAGCCTTTAGCCCTGCTTTTTCTTGTGGTGAGAGCTGCAAGCCCAGGTGATAATCAGAATGTAATTTTGCAGATTATTTGGAAGTGTCATCCTACTCAGGTGCTCCTTTTTTGTGTCATTATCAACAGCCACAAAATATAGCCTGCTTTGAAACCATTTCCTACCTTAAGAATAATAGAATTTCACTCAGGAATACATAGGTTTTAATAGTTCACATCAACAGACTGTGGGCTTGCTAATAAGTACAGGAAACGTGATGGACGAGAAACATGAGAAAACTCCAGAAACTAAATGTTGTGAGGATTCATCTTCTTGAATGGCGATTCATGCATGCAATTCCCATGAGTATTACCAGGAGTTATGGATATAAATCCTAGCACATCAAGAGGGGAATATAACCCCTAGTGGTTAGGAATTAAAAGCATTTCTGAGGGGCGCAGAAGTCTCATCTTAAGACACGGAGTCACTGTGTGCATCTAAATCCCCGTACACCGAGATGCGAATATGTTAGGATCACAGTAATAACAATGACTCTGCAGCTTGTGCGCTGCTTTTGAAATTGGATGACACAGTCACATCTTTCCAAATTAGCGATTTAAAATTGCAGGTGGCTGGCGCTTTCAGTTTTCATCCACCCCGTAAGCCTGGAGATGGTTTCACTAATACAGTACTTCCCAGATGTTTAGACCCCAGGTGTGCAACAGTGTTCTTATTGATGAGATTTAAATTCTTTTTTTTTTTTTTTTTTTTTTTTTTTGTTTTTTTT
>NW_015090883.1:1110619-1167215 GCF_001431845.1 Calidris pugnax
TTTTTTTTTTTTTTTTTTTTGGTACTTCTTATGATAGGAGTAAAGATAACTGCATCGGGTCACATCTTTCGTTATCATACAATCTTCCTTTCTTCCTTGCATTACTGATGGTGGGTTTAATTCTCTTTAAAATGAATTTGGATGTTGACACTGCACCACCAGATAGTGCATTTCAAGAGATATTTCCCTACACTCATACACACAAACTCAGTTATAACCTTGGAACTTCCCCTACTATCACATTCTCTCTGAATTTTTACTATATTCCGAAGCACCCTGAGATACTTCTAGGATTTCTAATTCAATTCTTGTAACCAAGAAAGTCAGACTGATATCCAAAAGTTCCTCATGGTCACCAGATCCTCTACCTTTATGCACCCAGTTCGCACCTCTGGAGGATTTTTTCAGTTATATGGAGAATTATGGAGTTTTGGGGGGTTGTGCACATTGCCTTTAAGATGTGCTCAGGTCCACCAACACTCATGCTTCTGGGGCAAGAATTGCTGGATGCTGTGTCCTGTGCAAGGAAAGCAGGTACTTTACACAATGTACTGTGCAACAAGCAGCAAAACAGACTGTCCCCTTCTAAAAGGGCCGCAGGATGGCAGACCAAAGTATGACACCCTGAAAATGGAATAAATCCATCCCTAATCACTAGTGAAGTGCTGAGTTTGCAGTAGATATTTCTCTTATCAAGACCTATGGCTGGATTCGCTGATATGGGCAATTTCCCAGGTGTTTACTTGTCATAGAAAGAGGTCATCTAAGGGGGAAACTGTCTCCTGGAAGATGAAGAGCTGTGACCCAACAACTAAATAAGTGTAGGAAAAGGTCTGCCTACACAGCAAAATGTGACAGCTATTATAATTCCTGAAAATGCCAGGGAGCTAGATTCACAAGACTTTTCCAGCTGCACATCCCTATGTCTTACAAGACCCCCCCCACCTATACCAGCTGCACTCATGTAAATAACCCCAAAGTGTATTCATTAAGAGAACGATACTAGAACTAAGCACTATCAGTATTCAGGTTTGCTATCATGCCAACACATGCTGTACGAAATACACGATGGGGAGTACTATATTTTTCTTTTTTCTTCCTATCTCTGAATGAATTTTTCTCCTAGTTACTCCACTGTCATCTTTACTGCCAAGGAGCAGCCTGAGTTTGCATTTTCCTCACACAAGAACCATCCGAACACAGATTTCCTACACATCCTCTTGAAACAGTGCAGCGAGTGAATTCACATTTCCTTTTTTTTTTTTTTTTTTTCCCTTTTTCCAAGTACTGAAACCAGAAACTTGGCCTTGGGAGTCACACTCAGCCACTGCTGGCAGCGAAGCACTGCTGGGTGACATCTGTCATCGGCCACCGCTGAGCTGAAATACCCAGTTCCTAGCAGCAAGTTGTGCATTAAACAAACAAACAAACAAGAAAGCCTTCCAAGAATTCTCCAAAAACGGTCTGAAGCAGAAGTGAGAAAATTCAATGTATTTTTCAGCCACTCCTCCACCAGAGAAATTCGCCTCAAGAACCACGTGAACTGTGCACCGAGCTCTGCACAGATTAGGTTGAGTTGCAATGTGAAAAATGTCAGGCAGTAATTCTGAGCGGTCTAATTGTGGTCTGTAGCACTCGTCCAGACAGAGGATTTGAGGTGATACTTTAGTCTAGGGAAAATACCTGATAGAAACATGCCCTCTAACTCCTAGAGAAAGACATATAAAGAAGCAATGCCTTGAAAACTCAGCCAGAAAAAAATTCTAGAAATGAGGTAAATGTTTTTAATATTGAAAGTGATTAATTCTAGTGACAAACATCTAGCAAAATGAGGAACTGTCTAGCTCTTGAAGTCTTAAAATCAAGAATGGACAGGACATTTTAACACCACACAATGTTGAACTTTACATCGATTTTCAATTAATAAACCAACCTGGTCTGGGATGTGCAGAATGTCAGATCTAAGGACCACCCAGGTTTAAAATGCCGACGCCACAAAAGCAAGGGGGTGCACGCTGTGACGGCCTCATGAGATGGACCAGTTTGTCCCAGAGCTCTAACACCTGGGCCAGAAGCTATTGGGAAGTTCTCTACATCAGAAAGGCAGATGTTACGTTAGGCAAAACATGCCTCAGCATTTTCTCTAGATCCTGAGGACCCTATGAATACATTCGTTTAAACATTTTGCCACCCAGCCCCATGGGATTCAGGATATCTGGGTTCCCCTCTTGATTCACCTGAGACTTGTTATGGGCCCCCAAGCATGCTGGTTCTCCCACTCTGCTCCCCTCTCCCCAGAACTAAAACCACTTGTCCATTTAAACTGGAAGCTCTGGGGGCCAGGGCTCTGACCCCTGCCTGGATGCAAATTTTGTCCTAATAACACTGACAGATAAGAGCATAAGAGCATTTCCATCACAACTCCCTCTTTCACACACTCTAAAAAAGCAAAAAAAAAAAAAAATATTGGGAAGACTTCATTTTCCCCTGTTTGGATCCTACTGCGCTCCCAAAAGTGAAGTTAAATACCTGATTTAGAAGGCAACAAAATACTTTTCGTAAACAACAGAAACCTAGCTGTATTTTTAAAATGGTATAAACCTGCTGTGGGTGAGAGCGTAAGTGTTGACATGAGTGTGTTAGGTTGAGGTTTAGAACATCATTATTTGCTCTTATTTACCAAATGTCTTACCCACCATATTATCTGCCTTTTCAGATGTGTACTGCTTTTGATTTTTAATTGGTCTTATTTACCAAATGTCTTACTCATTAGACTATCTACTTTTTCAGATGTGTGCCCATTTTGATTTCGCTGTGAGGAGAACCAGCCTATCAAAACAGCAACACACAAGGCTTTCTCAGCATCTTGGTGCCTTTGACACTGTGTCCAGCATCTCTGCCGACCACTCAGAGGTTCAGCAAATGGCCCTTTCTCCCTTTCATGGTCTGGAATCCAACTTTGTTATCTCCCTCTTCAGCGTGGAGAGAGATTAATAAGGCATTGACCATGATGGGGTTGAGCTAAAGATGCCAGAGATTGTGTCTCCTCCACACCTTGCTGACCTGTCTTTCTGCCTTTGGTTTTCCTGTACCATTTGGAACGACTTATTTCCCTTTTAAAGGAATGACTACGCCACCTGAAACGCTTTGAAACACTGTACTTCATTTATTTTCTCAAGGCTAATTGCTGTGGCAAGCTGGTCTCCTTCCCCAGATATCTGAAGTATGTAGTCAATAGCAGCTCAATATTCAGAGGAACAGAAGACCCCAGGGGTATTTACTTACTCAATGCTAAATATGTGCTCAAGTCTCCTGCTGGAGGGAACTCAAGAAGGTGCTCACCACAACCAGGGCCCTTTTTTGGTGGTGGCAAAGAGCATCTGAAACAGCTCACAGAAGATGAGACAGTCCGTCACAGGCTGGGGTATTAATGGGGGGGTCCACACAGGCAGGGGCTATCTCTGGGGATGGATACCCCTCCGTACCACTCCAGGAACCCACCATGGTGTTCCCAGGCAATTCCCACCCATGGTGTGACACCTCTCACAGCCTCCCTCAGGACCAGCACGCACAGTGCACAGCCTGCAGTCCCCAGCTCAGCATGGGCTCCTGGACTGCCAAGGAGTCAGCAATAAGGGGCAAAACTGCATCAGTCATGGGATTTTTCACATTTAACCTCATCTTCCTGAGCATTCTTCACCTCTTGGTGGCTTTGAATTTGCAATTAAAACCCCCAAAGGCAGGAACAAAAAAAGGCAACTTTTGTGTGAAGAACAGTTAACTCTGTGAAGTAGGCTGGAGGTTGGATTTGTTTCCTTGTACAATAAAATCCATTTTTTTGCCAAATAAAACCCAGCTGTTTGCACTGACTGCTTAAGAACCCTCTAACATTTAATCTAAAAAACATCAAATGACAGTTTGCCCCAGACCTTCTGGTAGCTGAAAATCCAGAGCACAAAGGATGCAGTCTTCTAAAAAATAGTATTTCAGTGTATTCTTGAGGGAAACAAACAAATTTAGCAAAAATATCTAGTGATGAAAAAATCTGGAGAAATTAGCAATAATTATAGATTATCACGATCAGAATTTTTTTGCTATGTTTGTAGACATTTCAATGCATTACAAGCTTCTCCATAGTTTCATATCTCTGAAACTACCAAACAAGTATTAACAAAATATAAATGCCTTTAATATTACTAAAAATACCCAACCCTCTCCTGCTGTATGGAAGCCAATGTAACAACAGCAAAAATGAAAAACTGTGGTAGCAAGTACCACGAGTCTATCCTTTAGGTAACTTCAAATTCTTCTGTTTATACCAAAAAGTTGGATTCATTTACAGCTTGCAACAGGCAGGCTGAATTTTAATGCGTTTTGCCCTCTTATTGTTTTGTCTAATAAAAATGTCTTTAGCTCATGACAAACACAGTGATGAAAACTGATGGCTTGATATGCAAACTTTGACCCGCAGCGATAGCCTACTATGTCACCAGCCGGGAAAATTCCAAGAGAAAATGTTTTTGACAATAAGCAATAAAGGAACAGCATTCCAGGGAGGAACTCACACTTGAGGCTGACAACTAGGCAAGAGATTAAAAAGGAGAGAGAGGGTGAATTTTAATGACCTGGAATTCTCTGGAAGATACATCTAGTGTAAGCATCAAAAAACTACCACAAAGAATGCAAACATGATAGAATACAAATACTCATGAAACTCTAAAAGTCTGGAAAAAAATGAGAAATTAAGTAATGTTGCACTGCTCCTTCATCACATACAGCAATTTTAAATATATCTTTGCTAAATTTAAGAAGGAAAGCTCTGGTTGATCATCTACATGTTTTTTGTCACTTATGAACTTCTCTGGGAGGATGACTCCTGCCTAGTTTTCCTCTCAAATTAGCTCCCTCTCTCACCTGGGACCATCAGGGTTGTGTCAAATCCCCTTGTACATCCTGAGGCTGTCAGATCCTGTCCCCTCCATTGCACAAAGTGTGACTTATACTGGAGAGCATTTTGCAGTTGTGTGACAAGGCAGAAGCTGTAGTGAGGGGGGACCACCTTCACCTGGAAGAGCACAGAGGTCTTTTTCAAATAAAAGGACAAATGAATGACCAAAGGGGACAGGTCAAAGGCAGATCCTTGCTCACATGGCCAGTAGAAGATGCCTGATAGGAAAAGGAACAGAGAACAAGTATTTCCCTTGGCATAGCTAGAAGTTGTACCTTGATGAATCATGGTCCTGCTGGACTTTTGTCCTATGAATTTGCCTCATCCCATATCAGAAACTTGAACGTGATTTCTTGCAACTACTAAGCCACCTGTCCAGAAAAAGATAATGCCTTTTACCCAAAGACAAGAAGATGGCAATGTTTTGAAGCCAGGAATCAGAAGGAGCCCACCTGACCTCCAGCAGGACCAGGACAAAGATCCTTGGGTTGGTGGCCAACCAGCTTGTGCTCTGGTTTAAGAACAATAGGGGAGACATATACAGGTATGTAGAGATACACATGACTTGTCAAATCAGGGCCCACACATCCACCTCAGTTAAAGAGGAATGCCTCAACTAATAGTCTTCTAATCTTCCTTTTCTAAAAACTCAGATCTGCCTGCAATTCAGAACAGAAGCTGAAGGTGTTTTGTAGGTCTGAAGATTGATGAGGTTGTTATAGCAATTAAAAATGCCAGGACTCAGGCACTTCAGAGAGGGCACCACTGGCTTACCCAAAAGCTCTAGATAGATTATTAAGGTTTCTTGTGGACATTTGACCATGAAGGTACTTGGCTTTTCTTCCCTCTCCCAGATTCTGCAGTCCCTAAGCACTAGCATTTATTGAACTCTCTTTTCTTCCAAGGAAAAAAAAAAAGAAAAAGAGGAAAAATTGTACAAAAAAATAAATCCTGCTTTTGTTCTGGATAAAACTAGGTCAGCGCTTTCCATCCTCACTGTCAGTTTTCTGCAGTGTGTTTCATACAAAGCATCATCATTCTGCAAAAGGTATTTATAAAGTGAGCTTTGACAAAACAATTGCGTGTTTTTTTTTTTTCCAGAAAGGCTTTGGCATCTGTCACTGCCAGGAAAGATTTAAGATCTAGGTAGAATTTTCATCTCTCGCAATGACTTGGCCTATATTGACTAGATCTAATAGATCTGATGTTTTAAACCTCCTTGTGCAGCAAAGCAGTATAAATTGCAGCTGTTTAGAAATCCCCTTCCTCCACGGAAAATTTTCAGTGGAAAAAGTATAAATGTTTCCAGGATTTATTTTCACCCGATACCCCCACAACCCCTCCCAAGTCCTCTTGATGCAGAGGCAAGAAAATAGTACCACAAGGGAGCTGGAACGTGCCAAAAATAGTACCCCATGGGACAAGGAGGATGCCAAGAACACAGACTACTGTGGGCAGGGGGCATGACAGAGGTTTTGCTGAAAGAAATGAGAGAGCATTTTCCCCAGAACTGGGGAACAAAGACAACTTTTTTTTTCATTTCTTCATAATTCGCAACCAACTGGTAAACCAAGACCCTTTTCCACACACATTTCAGTGCAATTACACACAGAAAAACGTGACACTTGAAATTTAAAAATAAAGAGAAAAATATCTATCATTTTCTTACCATCTCTTTCAGCTTGCACGTAATCAGAAGTAGTTAAGGCTTATCGTGCACACACAGAATACTCATGCTGGGGCATTTACTCCATTGTGGTGACAAATAACCCACTGCAAAGGCAATGTCTCCACCACTTACCCCGCTCTTCCCTCTCCATTAGGAATATGCTGTGTCTGTAGCAGTCTCAGAGTCCTTCACCTGTTCGATGAAAGAGGATTTGCAAGTATAAGGGTGCAGCTGGGGGAGATGCAGCAGTTCTCCAGTCAGATCATCCCCTAAAAACAAATATAAGAGAGAGTCATCCACTGCTGATACATAAAACAAGCAAAGAAGATCTACATCAGGCACAGAGACAAAAAAAAAATGGACTGAGAGGCCCAGAGCTCATTAGCGTCCCTACATCTAGTTAATAAAAATATAGGACTGATCAGCAAGATGGGAAGAGCTGGAAAGCAGAGACATGCATGAGAGAGAAGCATAGGAGACCTGCCCTGGCAAAAATAAGAGCTGGATGAAGGACCACAGGGCTGAAGTTAAAGAGTGTGACCAGCAGGTTGAGGGAGGTCATCCTCCCTCTCTGCTCTGCCCTGGTGAGGCCCCATCTGGAGCACTGGGTCCAGTTCTGATATCCACAGTTCAAGAAGGACAGGGAACTGCTGGAGAGGGTACAGCAGAGGACCACAAAGATGGTGAGGGGCCTGGAGCATCTCTCCTATGAGAAAAAGCTGAGGAACTTCACATCTTTTTAGTCTGAAGAAGAGAAGACTGAGGGGGGATCTGATCAATGCCTATAAATACTTCTTTAAGTTGGTGGGTATCAGGAGGATGGGGCCAGTCTTTTTTCAGTGGTGCCCAGCAATAGGACAAGAGGAAAAAGGCACAAAGTTGTACATAAGGAGTTCCATTTAAATGTGAGGAGCAACTTCTTCAGTTTGAGGGTGGCAGAGCCCTGGAAGGGGCTGCCCAGAGAGGTGGTGGAGTCTCCTTCTCTGGAGACATTCCAAACCCGCCTGGACAAGTTCCTGTGCAACCTGCTCTGGGTGGACCTGCTTTGGCAGGGGGTTGGACTAGATGATCTCCAGAGGTCCCTTCCAACCCTATATCATTCTGTGATTCTGTGGTTTATGCGCAGAAGTGTTGGTAAAGGCATCACAATCTGGCCAGCATTTTCACTGAGGTTCTTGCTCTTGGGTAGAGTCAGTGGAGAAGACAGAATAAGACCTTAGATGGAGAGAGGGAGGAAAGGCAGAGGGCAGTTCAGCACTTCCCACAGCTCTGGAGACAAGGCAGGACCCAAGAGAAAGCCATAAACTAGTTAATCCCAAAAGCTTCCTCTGAACTGTCCTAAACCAAACATGCCACCAGCAAGCATTCCTGCAGCCCTGTAATAGCTCAGCGTCGTTCACAATAGCCACAGCATGTCCAGCAGAACAGCAAGGTTAGTCAGTAAATCAATATTATGTCAAATCCCAAAGTCAATCTGGGTCTGATTCATCTCGAAAACACAGCTCCCATGTCTTCAAACACGGACAAATTCTTTACAGGAAAAAAGTCTCCGCTTCCCTGGGTGTTGTGAACAAGTAAATAAGTCTAGCAAAATCCAAACACAATTTGGCAGGATATAATACTTGTTGGAGATAATCCTACCTGCTGAAATTTCCTTTTAACCTCAGTGAAGATTCCAGTAGATGCTAAGTATAATCAGGACAGATACCAATTCTCTCCCACTGGAAAGCGGAGCAAATAGTCTTCAAAATATTACTCTTTCATGTCAGAGCACAGCAGCAAAGGAAAAGTTCTAGAAATAGTTACTTTGGGCAGTTTTCTCCCGACAAGTAGGCTGGGTGATTTTTGGCTGCAGTAGGTCCCTGTCGCGGTTTGGGGACATAACAGCATAATTCAGCCCATGTTTTTCAGGCGATGGAGAACCAGGGTGTTCCCAGGCAGGTGGGTTGCAGGTTCCCACAGCAGGAGTTGGTCCAGTTTCCCCTGAACCCACCATGAGTTAGGAAGGACCACAGCAAAGATGTTAATGTTTCTCACCAGCTGAAATCCCATCACTACAACTTCTGCCTTGCCATCCAGCTTGAAAATGGCTCTCAAGTATTACAGGACAGGGATGACTGTTGTGGTTATCTAGAGATACACTTTACAATTAGATTGTCCCAAGACTCCACAAAGAATTTTTCTGGAAATGCCCGTTATGTTACACGAAGTGTTTAGTGAAGTTCAGTTAAAGCTCTGATCATGTATTAATCGTGAATTTTGTTCCAAAAAAAAGCATGACTTTCCTGATGATTAAAGGACTGATATCACTATTATTAATTATCATTTGTAGCATGGAAGGCTGCGGTGCGATTCCCCCTGCAGAGGCAGGTGCTGTACATACCCTTCTGAAGAAGCATCCTTGGCCCTGGAAAACTTAGAAATCTAAACAGACAGTGCAGACAAAAGAACTACCATTATCTTCCTTTTCCAGATGGGGAACTGAGGCACAGAGAGATTAAATGACTTGCCAACATCTGTGGAAGAATGGAGGATTAAACCTTGATCTCCTGAGTCCAAGTCTGGTGTTCAGTCACCGGACCAGCCTTCCCTCTCCTGCTAATGTGTTATTGCTATCATCTGCTCAGTGGTTTTTCCTACCCATTTCTACCTAATCCCTTTTCAAGGTAGCCCTTCAGGGACTGTTACTTATGTGGGTCAGGGCTTGATACAGCCATGCCAAAGAGGGACATACTGTTTTCGTCCTATGGGATTATGTTACACAAAGTGTTTAGTGAACTTCAGTTACAGCTCTGATCATGTATTGATCATGTATTAATCATGAATTTTGTTCCAAAAAAAAGCATGACTTTGTTATGTTACACGAAGTGTTTAGTGAAGTTCAGTTAAAGCTCTGATCATGTATTAATCGTGAATTTTGTTCCAAAAAAAAGCATGACTTTCCTGATGATTAAAGGACTGATATCGCTATTATTAATTATCATTTGTAGCATGGAAGGCTGTGGTGTGATTCCCCCTGCAGAGGCAGGTGCTGTACATACCCTTCTGAAGAAGCATCCTTGGCCCTGGAAAACTTAGAAATCTAAACAGACAGTGCAGACAAAAGAACTACCATTATCTTCCTTTTCCAGATGGGGAACTGAGGCACAGAGAGATTAAATGACTTGCCAACATCTGTGGAAGAATGGAGGATTAAACCTTGATCTCCTGAGTCCAAGTCTGGTGTTCAGTCACCGGACCAGCCTTCCCTCTCCTGCTAATGTGTTATTGCTATCATCTGCTCAGTGGTTTTTCCTACCCATTTCTACCTAATCCCTTTTCAAGGTAGCCCTTCAGGGACTGTTACTTATGTGGGTCAGGGCTTGATACAGCCATGCCAAAGAGGGACATACTGTTTTCGTCCTATGGGCACCACCGCCTCGGCTGGCAGGTGCCACTGCTGGGTGGCATCGCAGGAGCAAGGACTTACAAAGTCATTTCTAGTTCAAGGCAGAAAAACCTGCCACGAAATCACTGGGCAGCAGGGAAAGAGGAGGCTGTTTGCCGTTGTTCTCGCTGCATCTGCAGTTCCCATCCTAGTGAAGCCAAAAGAGCGTGTTCATGTAGGAAGAAGGCTTGTAAGATGGGGCTGGAAGACAAGAAGAAAAAAAAATGGACTCTATCAGTATTCATTTCTTGTGCTGCAATACCACCTGCAGGTCCCAGTCCAGGGCTGGACTCTGCAGAGAAAAGATGGTCTTATAACCCAAGGGGGCAGGTCCCAGCCCTCAACCTCCACAGGAGCCTCTCTGATGGCTCGGGAGGGTTTGGTTGATGTTCTGCACACATGTCATGGGCGTACTCCATGCTGCATCACTGCACGCATTGTCCAAACCAGTCCCTTCAACCTGAACTTTGCCATGCAAAAAAACCCGCAAACCTGCATGGAGAAGGGCTGCAGTGAAAATAAGCCTCAAAACGGTCTTTGAGGTGGAAAGCTGCTGGTCCTCCCAAGGAACCAAGCAACGATGCTGTTTCCCGCACCGTCTGCCAAAGGTCAAAGCTTTGTCCTCTGCTGGCAAGCGATGCGTTGGCGTGCGGACCCCAAGTGGGGCTGCCCCGCTCCCCCCATCCCGTGCCAAAAACGGGGGCCGAGGGTGGAGGGTGCCATCGCCTCTGCTGGCAAGCGATGCGCTGGCGTGCGGACCCCAAGTGGGGCTGCCCCGCTCCCCCCATCCCGTGCCAAAAACGGGGGCCGAGGGTGGAGGGTGCCATCGCCTCAACGCCTGTCACCCCGATTGCGGTGGGCGAGAGATCACAGGCGAGCGGCGGTATCTGCTCAAGAGACATCAGACGGCGTCGGAGCAAGGGTAATCCATTTATTTTTAGAGAAGTTTTTCCACTCGGAGATCATACACACTGCAGATCACAGAGACACATGCAAGCATGAAATTTAATTTTTAAGAATTCTTTTCCTGGGGCTTCCATGTAAAGCGGCGGTGAATGGGAAAAACTATAATCATGACAAGACAATTACAGAGGGGTTTTCTGCTAAGCATGAAACTTTGAAAAAATGTTTAGGGAAGGGGGGAGAAAAAAAAAAATCAAAACCACTAGAAAAGTCATTTTTGTCCAGTTGCCTTGTTCCACTGAAGCAGAATTAGACACCACATCACATAAGTGACTTTTAAAATAATAATCGGCTTTAAAGTAGCCGAGAAAAAAAATAAAATGTTTGAGTTTGAACTACTTTTCCTGGTTTGGTGCTTTTAGTGACACAGTGTGTATGCAAATGCGGAAACTGTCTGCAACCTCCTAAATGCTGCAAAATACACACACTTGTGCTTTTAGCATGAAAGGACTGGGAGACATACATTAGGATTTGTGGGATTATGGTGAGAGAGCAGGAGTGATAACTTTGATGTTCTTTTTTTTTTTTTTTAAAAAAAAGGTGAAAAGACAGTAAACCAAGAGTGGTTTTTCTCTTCTTGGCAAAGCCCCCCAGGAAAGAGCTAGCATGGAAAATGGATCCCCTCTCATCTTCCAGAGAGGCAATTCCTCCCCTTCCAACCTAAGTTCACCAACATGGCTGTGCGGGGAGCTGGGAGGCTGCGTGTCTGAGCCCTTCCTAGCCTGGGGATAAACAGAGAGTTGGTTGCTACAACAGGCAGCCACGTAAAACTTCTTAGGCAGCAGATATTCCCTGCAAAATAAATACCCATTGTACATCCGCAAACGTAAAATAGAACCAATTTGGTATCGGCAAGAAACACGTCATCACCGCCTCGATGGTCATACGGATGGGAATTTTAACTCTGGGGAAGGTTTCTAACTTTCTTCTTGTCAAAGCCAGCTTTTTCTTGGTGTAGGTCTCTCCTGATGCAGCAACAATTGCTCAGAGGCTTTCACAACTGCCCTATTCATAACTGCAGCCTCCCAGCGGCTTTAAGTAAGAAATAGAGATTCTGGTAGGGAAAACCAGCCCATCGTTTCACAGCAGAAGGAATTAAGATGTTTTAAAAATTGCTCTGAAACTTTTCAGCTGTCCTTACCCAACAGGCAGGGGTTTTAGCGCTGGCCACTTCGAAGGAAAATGGCTTAAAGCAGAAAGTCTAAAAGGGTTTACCTCGATTTGGTAGCGCAGCAGCATCCTTTTAGGTCTCTCGTCCCTGCGTCAGGCAATGCTCGGCCGCGATCAAAGGTGGGAGCATCACACTCTGCTCCTCCAGGTCGGGAGACAACGCAGCAAAATAATTTGTCAAATTGTCAAAACTTAGCAGACATGGTAGAGGAGCAGACCGGGGAAATTTGGATAGACTGTGCCTTCACCCAGTCCTAATCTCACCACTGGAGGCTGTAAACATGATGGGTAAAGTGACAGTCTGGCTACAAATCTGTCTGGCAGCTTCATTAGACATCTTTCGCCTGACTGATTAAACTGCATTTAAGACCCACTTTCATTTTTTCAAGCCTTTTGTTTAAATTAAAAGGTCATGTTTTCAAGCGAGTGATCCGCTGCCCTCTCCAGTCTCCTGCCACAATACAGTTACATTAGTACCAGTGTTGCACAAAGCGCTGTGAATAAGATCCACAGACACCAACAAATGTCGCAGCCAGCGGAGGTTACAGAAAGGGTTTTTTGTCTGTTCGTTATATGCCACAGCGGGGAGATGCAGGCTTGAAAAGTCCCCCAGCCTCAAACTTGGACTATTTCTGCTGTGCTCCCGGGGGGGAGGACTTGCAAAGAGGGCTCGCTACTTTTGCGAATGTATTAAAGCAGCCGAGTTTGCATCTTGCTCCACCTTGTTTTTCGCTGCTGCCTCGCCGTTCCTGAACCGAAAGGCGATTTTATGGTGGTTCAACAACAACAACAAAAAAACCAACCCCAAAAAACAACAAACACAGGACCTGGGATTTGGGGTCTAATGCTGCCAAGTGCTGAGTGCCATCTGTTCCCACTGGCTCCGGGCGGGCGCGGGGGTGCTCCGGAGCTCACAGGATGGGGTCCCGGCTCGGCGCAGCCTGACGGAGCGGGGCAGCTCTCCAGAAGATGTAACACAGCGTCTTGGGAGCGCTCCCAGTTTACACCTCCATGTCTCTGGCCCGAGGACAGGCTGCACTTAACCTCCTGCCCCGCAGCCAAGCCCTTCCCTCAGCTCTCAAGCCCACTCCGAACCGGGAGAGACATCTTGGCTGTGATTGAGACTGATGTCCGCTTTATTTCTTACTAAATACAGGGAGGGAGTCCCTTGTTACCTGTGCTGGGAGGTGACAATGCACTGAGCATCACGGTTTCACATGCCACTGATGCTGGTCTAAAGAAAATCCTCCCTGGCGCTTTCCTGCAGGTTTTCTGGTGGCAGAAGGGAGCACGGAGATGAATGGGAAGGTCAAGGCACGGAGCAGCCGTTCCCGAGGAGGGTGATGGCTGAGCTGTCTGCTCCTCGCAGGTGAAAAGCAGAAATCAAGGGAATTGAACAAAAGGACTGAAAACCGAACCCCAGGTCACCCCTTCAGAGGAGTCCTGGGCTTCCCGCTGAGAAGTTGAGCTCCAGCATGAAGGAGTCAGCTCAGTGCTTTGTACAGGAGCCCACTTTACACCAAAGGGATGTAAAAGTTGGCTAAATTTTTACTAGATAAGACGAGCCTTTCACAAGCGCTCTGCTAGAGATGACTGTACTCTGCCCAGTGACCTGTTGTGCCCTGTTACATCCCCTAAACTGCAATTCTGGTAACCGAGAATGTTATAAATGTGACTTAATAAAACTGAAACATAGCTTGGATTGCCATACTCATTGTGTCCCGTGTCCAACATGCTCCCTTCCAAGTCTTTTTTCGATAAATCACATTGCATCGGGACTCTGGCTATGAAATTGTACACAAAAATGTATTTGGTAGAGAGTTACTTCCCTTCTTTTTTACTTACAATTAACTCCTTGGTAATCACTGAGGTTTTCAGAAGTGCTGGTGCCATCAGAACCTCCCAGAAATAGGTTTTCCTTTGGATTGCAACGGGATTTGATCTGTAACAAGCACAGGCACATATAGATACTCCAAAAACAATTGTCTGCTGCATTTTTCATTATTGCAAGGGTCAAAGGCTGTAACATCTGCATTATTACTCTAAAATGAAGCTGGGTTTCCTGAGCCACCAGCATGGAAGCTGCTGAAATCCTATGGTGTAACCTTTGCTTCAGGACTACATTTCTCTAATTGACGTGCGTAAGATTCACATGCAGGTATTGACAGGAGAAGAGACGCTTTAGCATTTAAAAGTAAATCCTTGACATTTCCATCTATCGACCAGCATGGAAGCTGCTGAAATCCTATGGTGTAACCTTTGCTTCGGGACTACATTTCTCTAATTGATGTGCCTAGGATTCACATGCAGGTATTGACAGGAGAAGAGACGCTTTAGCATTTAAAAGTAAATCCTTGACATTTCCATCTATCGCATACGGTACGTTCAATTATCCTCCTTTTGCTCTGTTTTCCCAGTCAGAAATCTGAAAGGCAGAAGAAAATCCAGAATACACTGTAAAATTTTCCAGATTGTGTGGACTGCTGTAAATAAACACAGCACATATCATCCAGCAAAAAGTAACAATATTTTGAATATCAACAGGGCTAAATCAGTGTTTAAGGCTTTTCTGAATGGGCCTGCCTTTGTAAAGCCAGAGGACATTTTGCTGTTGAGTGTTCGTTTACAAAAATGAAATAAAGTAATCTTTCTTTCCCGGTACCTAAGAGAAATGCTTCTGAATGACCCTTTCCTTTTCTTCACACAGGCTGGTTTTTTTTTTTTTTCTCAACTAGCTGACTATGAATAGGCACAACCATTCCAGTAAGCCATCAGTTTGTGCTGCCAATAATTATATCAGTTATCCAGGACCTTACGTGTCATTTAATACCTACTTTCATAGGGGAGGGGGGAGATGAAAAGAACAACTACAATAAGATGCAGTTAATTATGGAGATGTTTAGAAACAGTCTAATGAATAATAAACAACGTTTCATTTCCTTCGTCTATGACACAGTGGCAAATAATTAAGAATCAAAAGAATTCAAAGTATTAGGTAACAATCAGAAAATTTGTGCAAGATTTTTTTTCTGCTCCAGTTTAATTGGTTCATTGTTCCCATGAACCATAAACCACGGGGTTGATAGCGGTGCTAAAGTTTACTTCTATAAAGGAAGATTAACATATTCGGGAACTTTACCCTAATCCTTGTTTTGCGTTAACTCAAGCAGATTGGATTAGTAATTCTTACCTACCACCCACTAGAAGAGAATGGGTTTCTTTTCTCAGACAACTGGCTGTATTGTACCTTCGTGTGCATTATCTGCACTGAAAGCATTCTGCAGAAAGAAATAATTAGAAGTGAAAGGGAACAGGGTTTTACACTGCGATGGCAAGAAACAATTGCTGACGTTGCAGAGTCTGAACTCTACTGAAAGGCTGGACCTCTTCCTCCCCAGTTCATGTGCTGCTCTTTCAGGCAAAATGAGAATAAGCCTTCCCCAAACTCCTTATTCAGGAAAATCAAGACAACGGAGGAAAGTTGATTTGCTAGCTCTGATTTGGAGACCCATGGGGTGCCCTGGCAGCGGCCCAGAGAGGGAGCAGAGCCGGTTTCGTGGTTCAGCTCTGCTGAGCATGGGCTATCTATGGAGGCATTGCAAACCTACCAGGGTCCCACATCCTCACCCCTGCTGGGAAGCAGGGCAGTCACTGTGGGAAGCATCCTGGTGGTCCTCACAACACATGGATGTGGTGTGGTAGAGTGCAGGCCAACCACAAGTACCAGTATAACCCTAGTTCCACACGAATATCTCGATAAGAAGTGTCTCGCATCCAGCTGAAATCGCTTTTTCAATAACTTCTTGAACAAAGCCAGGTCTTACTTGTACTGGAGCGGTTGAGTCACCATCCCTGGAAGTATTTAAAAGATGTGTAAACGTGGCACTTAGGGACATGGTTTAGTGTTGGACTTAGTATTGTTAGGTTAATGGTTGGACTAGATCTTAAGGGTCTTTTCCAACCTAAATGAATCTCTGAACCACATCTTCACCCTAGAAAAAAAGTTGCTGTTACTTGCTCTGTTTGCAGCCATTTTTCTCCCAATTTTTTTCCCATTCAGAGTCAATAGCCCAGACCCTCCTGCTCCCTCTCCACAGGTGGGAGCTATCCCTTTAGTCCAACTGGAGCAGGACAAGATCACAATGAGAGATATACACTAGCATTGACATGAAGGCCAGCAGAATGGCTTGATACCGTGCAGGTTTCTGGGAAGCCTGGTAACTCCCAAATATCTCCTAGATGCTTCACTGGGGAAAATTTCCTCCTCACATATATGGACACACTTAGCCAGACCCTTTCTATCATTCATCAACAAGTTATGCCAGGAAATTTGAGAGGGGAGGTGAATAAGCAGAATCAAACTCTTTTACACAGTGTTTATGAGCAATCCAATACCCCAGGTGAACACAGCAGCTCCATTGATCACATATAGTGTTCCAAACCATGCAGGACCATGGAAGAGCCCGACATAGGCAATGGTTTCTGTCCGAGTTCCATCTAACCACAAAACTGTGAAACTCCCAGAAAATATGGCAGCAGTACATATAAGAAAATGCCAAGGTACAGAGAGACAAGTCTTTCCTTTCTTATTGGTGCTGGTTGCCCCTCCACCTCAACAGAGCTGATGGCCCTCCTGTAATCATGAAAAAAAATTAATGACTATTCAGGTAATTTTGCTCTTTTTCATGATATTAAACAATGATTTTGACTCAGGATAGCTTTAAAAATATTCAGTTGCCAGGAGTATAGGAGGTAAAGAGCTAGCAAACACGTGCCCTAACTGTTGAAAAAGTTGGTGCAAGCACAACTACAGAGATGAGTTGTGTGCTAAGTTATAATGAGCAATAACAGGGATCTCATGGGCAAAGAGCAATGTCACCTGCTAGCTGTATGTGAAGGAGCCAATAGGCTAAATGGTGGCCCATTGTAACCTGGATTTCTAATTGGACCTCAGTAGTTATCAATAAAACTCATTTACTCACGAGTTGTCAATAAATCTCATTTACACTGCTCATTAGCAGAGAGGGATATTAATTAGCTCTGCACCTGGGAATGAAAGAGAGCACTATGAAGAAACTCCATGTATTTACCCCTCATTCCAGTCCAGTGCTGTCTCAGGTGGTCCAGGACTGACTCATCCATTAAGCCAAACCTGATATTTTGGGAAGCAGAAGCAGCCTACCAGAAAGAAAATTATAGAGGCAGTACAGTGGTCGGAGGCACTTTGCTTCAGTATATCAAGGGTAAAAGAAAAAGCACCCCACCTTCCCCAAAACTAATAACAACAGCAAGAGACACACAAGATTGAGACTTAACTCATCTTGGCTGCACGAAGCAGACAAGAAATTCCATAAAAGTTGATTTACTGTCCCAAAGGTGGTGGGGGCCCTGTGCCCATCTCCCCCCTGTCTGTGAGCCCCAAGCCCTGGTGTACTTCTGCTCACCAGCCCAGCTACCTGCAGAACGTTCACCCTCTGCCACCCTTCATTTGGCTACAGAAAATACTGATTTGGGGATGTTACATATATACAGTGCCTCCCTCAGCAGGATCCTGACCTCGTACAGACCTGCTCAGTACAATTCTAAAGCTCAGTAGCTTATAGCCAGAGCTATAGGAAATTACTTCCCAGTCTCTGGGGAATGGAAGGAAGATGCTGGGGTGCCCCAGAGGTCCCACAGAATCTGAAACAAGCCAGTGCATTTCCCAGAGGACATTTTGGGGTTCTCAGGAGCACATACGTGAACTACCTTTGAGCTTTGCACTGCTTTCACTTGAAACTTTTTCTTCCTGGGGAAACTGTTGCTTCTGCCATATCAGTAAGAGAAAAATGAAGAATGAATCAGTAAATCACTCAGACGCTTTGTACCGTCCATTAAGGGAGCTGCCAGTACAAATTTTCCACCTTCTTCCTTTTTTGTGGTTTTCCACCAAGCTGTGCAAAACACACTGTGTATCACTTACTGTTTGGGATTTTATGAAGAAAAAAAAATAAACAGAGCCTCCAAGTACTAATTTCAAACTGTTGTAGTGAACTCTCCCTTTTTTTATTACATAATAGAGCCTTTTGTCCTCAGTTTTCCATCTGTTTGCTAAGCATTTTTCACTTGAAGACTCAATTAGGACAAAAAAAACCCCACACAATCATTCAATTCAAAAATTAATTTGGAGATCAAGGGACTGACTTAGGCCTATACCAGTGACTAAAAGCGATTCAGGCTTTGTCACATGATCCAAGAGAACTGAGCAACAACAGTTTAGCTGCTTTAATCCTGCTTAATTTGAGTGCAAAGAAATTCACATGTGCTACTAAGAACATTTGCGAGTACACTGTGTCCATTTTTCTGGGTCCCCACGTCCAAAGACTTTGTTTCATTGAGAGCTCATGACATCCTTGATTAGTAACCCCCGCGCAGACAAAGGAAACACACACCATTTTGCAGAGGTAGTGAGCAACCTACTCAGAAAATACCCTGCTGAGGAAAAGGTGGTTTAAGATAACACATTTAACAAGCAGGAGTGACAGCAAAACCAGCACCTTTAGGGGTTTTAGCAGTGGAACAGGTCCCACTGTATCAGGGATGGCATAAAATGGAGATGCCACCAATGACCCGAAGGGCATCTTTAAATAAATAATACGGAGAAATAATGCACTATGTTGTGGGAGGTCTTAGCAAAATATATTAATAGTTTTGTGACTTTTTGCACATGCTTTGCACAGGTTATAGGGTCGTTAGCAGTGCAAGGCTACCAGCTATCATCACCTGGCATGAGTGGGTGATCCCAGGTCCATGTAAAGGGGAATTAGCCCACCTGAAGCTTGGCTGCAGCCTGTGTCAACGGGGACGGCCAAGCAAATTTTCATTAGGCGAAGGAAAACTTGTAAAAATCCCATCCAACAAACCGAAGCACGCACACGTACCCTTTCTCTCTCTAATGCCTTGTGCATTTACCGGTTTTGGAAGAACTTAATTAAAGTCAGTTGTGAAATTTCCAAGGGGAAAAAAAAAAAAAAGTAATCCCTTACAGTAAATGTGCTGTGATTGTTCTGGGTTTGCCCTGCCTCTCCCCCCTTGCTGGTCTCACGGTGAGACAACATAATCTGAGAGATCAAAAAGCTGAACCCGGCCATGCTTGCTTTTCATCCTCCCTCTGACAAAGCAAATGGCAGCAGAGAGGATGTGAACCTCTTGATCCAAGCAAGGAGCCATGTTCATCCCTGGATCTAGAAGTTCTTCCAGTTCAGTAGCTGGCTGCTCACATAAAACCAGGAAACCTCCCTTCCCAGGAACCACCTTGCTGAAAATGTCCTGCCTTTGCCCTCTGCCTACAAGAGAAGTGCAACATGAAGGCATAACATCCTTTCTCCCATCCCCTTCAATCCCTAGATCTCTGATAAGGAGTCTTCAGGAGTTGCGTGAGATGCGTGCCAGCCCCCCTGCTTAACCTGGAGAGGACAGAACCATAACTCTTCAGCTGGGAAAATTGTGCAGGGGCAAGGCGATGAGAATGGGGTGAGGAACCCAAATAAAACTCCCAGACAGCAGCCCTGAGCAGGGTGGGACATGATGGCTCTGTGCTCCAAGACACATACTGCTCTCTGCTTGCTGCCCTGCTGGGACCTGGGCTTTCCAAGCCCATGTTTCCAGATCTGTGACTTGTCTTGCTCTGAAGGCCCAGGTTTTCCATGAAATGTGCAGGTGCAGATGGAATCCTGGCGTTGCTCAGCAAGCGTCATAGGCAGAAAGCTGGGATTTACCATGGAGAAGTCTCAAAGGCCTCTTTGTCCTTACCTTTGCCTTAATTTACATCTACCTCAAGATCTGTGGTTAGCTGCCTTTTTGGGGAAAAGTGCCCAAACACAGAATCATAGAACCGTCTAGGTTGGAAAGGACCTTTCAGATCATTGAGTCCAACCATCAACTTAACACTGCCAAAACCACCACTAAACCATGTCACTAAGCACCATGTCTACCTGTCATTTAAACACCTAAAAAGTGCCCAAACACAGAATCATAGAACTGTCTAGGTTGGAAAGGACCTTTCAGATCATTGAGTCCAACCATCAACTTAACACTGCCTACACCACCACTAAACCATGTCACTAAGCACCATGTCTACCTGTCATTTAAACACCTCCAGGGACAGCGACTCCACCATTTCCCTGGGCAGCCTGTTCCAATGTTTGATAACCCTTTCTATGAAGAAATGTTTCCTAATATCCAATCTAAACCTCCCCTGGTGCAACTTGAGGCCATTTCCTCTTGTCCTATGGCCTGTTACTTGGGAGAAGTAACCTCACTACAACAGCCATTCTCAGGAATCAGTTCCTTCAGATGACAACCCTGCGAAATGCTGGAAGGTCGATTAAAGAAGCAACCAAACAAAAAGCCACGACGACAACGATCCCGCGGGCTGCGTTGAAGAAAGAAGCCGTACAGAAAGGTCTGTGTCGGAAAAACCAACCAATTCAGCATCAAAGGGAGAAGAAATAACAAGCAAGGCTTGCCCTCCTCCCCTCGCCCGTGCCGTGCATTTTATCTAGTCGGAGCGGCGGCGCTGGCGTGGTGCCAGGGATCTCACCGACAGATCCACGCGGGTGCTGATTAAGAAACGTAACCGAAGTAATTAATGACGGGGGAAGGACTGACTCCCGGCGCTGACGGCGGAGCTGGGATCTGACTCGTTCTTTGCAGCGGTTAACCCCAGAAAGAGTCAATTAGAGCAGGACTTCCCAACCTTTTTGCAGCAGAGGCTCTCGCTTTCAATTAAAATGGCTCGCTGGGAACCCGGAGCAGCAAGTTTTGAGTCAGCAGGCTGCTCGGAGCATCAGCCTTCCCACGCCTTTGTAGTTTCTGACTGTATTTCTCTAACACGGCAGCTTTTAATTTGCAAAAATATTGTCTGGATTTCACCCAGGATTTCACAGGGGTTTCAGCTCTCTCTGGGCTCTGTTCAATATTCTGGACAAGGTTCCAGCCTCTCCAGTATTAGCAATGGCTCTTGCTCTCATTTGCAGGGCAGCACTTGGTTCTCCTTGTATTGAGGTCACTGCTGTCCATAAGGTCCATGTATGTTAGTGCTGCGTCAGTATTCTGGACCACTGCATCCTCTGGATGGGTGCAGGTTTGTCCATCCTCAGATCATAACTCAGGGTGGGTTTTCAGGCGTTGAAGCTCATTTCAGCCATCTAGATCCATTGGTGTTTTGGTTCTGGCTGAATTCACCAGCAGCTCTAGCAAGTTTTCCTCAATATGCAGGAGAGGCATGAGCTAGGAAATCTGGGCTGAGAAGCAAACTTTGTCTGTTCTCTCTTACATCCTTTGTGTCAAAATAGTAGTATATGAGAGTTTTGCATAAAGGAATCGGGTCTTTTCTATTTTTCAATTAATTTTACCTTTTCCTTTTGTTTCTTGGAGGAAATCTGAATGTTACTGAGCAAATCTCAATTTGCCCCAGCAAGTCCAAAAGACTCAGGATCTTCTGACTCTTCTAGGTTGACCCTACTGTCTCTGCCTGTGGGCAGACATGGATCTACCTCTTTTTTCCCTTTGCTTTCCCCTTGACCCTGCAGACTGTCCGTGTCCTGCTTAAGGGGCAATATGCAGAATTCACCATGAGATGATACTGCAACACAACACGGGTTTAATATCAAGGCTGATTTACTGCACACTGAAGACTGGTCTCTGCTTCTGTCCTTCAAGCTCTTATTTCCATTATTGGTGGAATTCTGTAGGCAGATTCCACACAGGCAAAAACTCCACTGGCTTGCAAGGAGTCTCTGTACAGTTTCCTTCACAAGTAGGACTTGCTTTTATTTAATTTTGGTTTATGAACACATAGAAAGCCTGCACTGTGCTGAGCATCAACATGATAGCGGAGAGGTAAGATGTTACACTTTATCCTCCATTTTGGTCATGAAATAATCACCCTAAAACCCCAAATATTTGTTCTATTTCTGGAGACACTCACAGGTCTAGTCTTCTTCCCCACACCTTTTTTTCAACATATAAAACCAAGGTTCATTTTCATTATGTTCTTTTATGGTCTTCATCTCAACCAAAGAGGACATTTTCTAGCCTAGAGGGTAGAGGCTTTGCTTTGTATTGTCAAAAGTAGCAGGTTCAAGTCCTGTGGTGAGGGTCACATTTTTTATAATAAACCCTTCATATCCTTTATTATCTCCTTGTTAAATGGTTCAATACATTAATTATCATTATCACCCAATATATTTTGCACTGAATGAAAATATTTCAACAGTGCTTTTGGCTGAAGAAGCAAAACATAATATACCATTTTATGAGTAATTTTCATGAAATTTTGCATGCATCCAGATCTTGTGAGGTAGGGAACACACTTTGTTTGAACTTTATAGCCTTCTCATTTGATTTTCATTAATAATTTTTCCTTTAGTTCTCAATAGGTTTCTCTAGCATTGAGGGAACAATATCAGAGCCCTCCTGTAGCTAATTTAATATCTGTAAATTTCCATGGCTGATAAGCGACAACTGCGCAGACGAACAGAAAAATAAAATAGTGAATGTGGGAGGAAAAAAAAGCACAAATGAAAGTGGAGACTGCAAGATGCTCTGAAGTGATAATCGTTGCAAAAAACCTTTGGCTTCATCAGGTAAAACCACTAGCAGAAGAACAAGTGGTTATTATTTGTCCTCTAAAAGAAAAATCAAAGTTTTAAATTTGTTTCTCTCAAAAATAATTCTCTTGATAGGTAGAAAACACTTCCTAGTGGATTTTTTCAGCAGCTCCCGTTCTGAGCCACGCTCACACGCATCCCCAGCTTGCTAGAGGCACTGGCAAGAAATAATTTTCTGGCCCAAGAAATAGTTTTCTACCACACCTTTCTCTCTCCCAAAGCAAGGCTCTGAGCCATACTCACAACTCTACTCCTCTCTTCTAGGTAACTAGACCCCAGATCAAGATCCAAGTCACCTTGTTCTTGTCAGTCCTCCTGCCATGTATTTCATGACTTGCAAAACCTTTGCAGTCCCTCTCTGAACCACCTATGATACAATTGCTCATCCCTATCCTCCTCAAGTCCCTAAAACTGAAATCTAGCCCTTATTAATTATGCTTCTGTTCATTCCCCTTGCCCCTCTTCTGCTACTTCTTCCCCGCGGTCTGATATCTTCCACTCATGCTCTCAGCCACAGGCCCTGAGGAGCACCCAGCAGAGTTTGGAGTTGGGATCAAACAGCTGCAAAAAAGATGCCCAACCCAACTGCTGTGGATCCATAGCCCACCTCTCGCTCCCTGTCCTCCTGCACCACGGCAGGCAGTGTAAAGCCCTGACCCGCACACTCACACCAATCCCACCTGCCTCAGTGGCCACTTCAAAGGCTGAAGGCACCATCCCCAGCAAGAAGCAACTTTACAAAAGCCACAGAGAAACCCAGCAGCTTTGCAGTGTCTGATGTTATTGTCCTCTCCACCTTTAGGAGACACATTAGCTGCAGCTCTGCAGCAAACAAATCATTCTTTGACAGGTTCGCTCCACAACAGCTTGGGGAAAGAGCTCCCCTGAAAAGGATACTCAGGAGTCTATCAATTCAAAATGTGGGTTTAAGTCCTTGCCTGCACAACACAACTTTTTCTGATGAACGCTCCCAGCTTCACAACCCTTTGTTGCAGCCATCACACACAAGAGAAACTATACCGAGGTAGAGGACAGTATGCCGTGGGTTTTTTTTAACAAGGGGAAGTTCTGTAGAAGGACCACAGACCTCGCTGTACTCAAATTATCCCTCTACAGCAAACCGTAGCTGGTCTGTAGGGAAATGCAAGCTGAAGTGAACAGGGAAGGTCTAATTCTGCTCTCACTGGGGCAGTCAGACCTGGTCCTACAAGCTATCCCATCCTGTCCAGATAGGATTGGAGTGTAACAGCGGGCCACCGGAAAGACAGGACCTGCAGGAGGAAATAAATTCCCCTGGAGCCACGGGACCAACCGTGGTGCTGGCCACCAGGATGTATCAACGAGCAAATTCTTTTCCAATCCTGCAAATACCCAAAGCCCTGGCGCCCGCAGACCTCACATCTCTAATTAAAAATGTCCATGAATACTTCAATAAACAATGCAATCCATCATGTTCAGGACGTAATAAAGGGACACGGAGTGGAAAAGAAGCTTTGCCCCTGTCCTGTGCGCCATACTGTATGTGTTTCACTGCAGGGAAGCATGTGCTAATTTCTTACCTCTCTGCTGACTGCACTGTCCTTTTGCATAGTTGCTGCTAAACTGCATGAAAGGTATTTCTAATCTCGTGACGGTGACTGAAAAGGGTTGAAGGACACAAATTAAGTCTCATAGCAATAGAGCAGCCCAAGAATGGAAGGTCAGCCAGTTGACTCTTCCCAGAATCCCCTGAACAATGCAATTATTCATGAAGGAAATTTCAAATTATTTTCATTAGACTTCTGTTTTACCAATCTAACCAAAGTGATTAATTAGGGATTAAAATATTTACTCTGCACATGCTGCCTTGGCACTGCACTAGAATATTTAAGCGTTGTGCTAAAAGGGTCAGCTGTCTCCAGTACTGTTTGGAATTCATTCTCTATTTTCTGTGTAAAAGGGCATTGACACTCATGTCTATACTACACTTAGGATCCCATTAGGGACACGGAGAGAGAAATGACTCTCTCTTCTTGCCCTTGTAGCTGCCCCAAGCTCCCCAACTTCTTTACTGGGCTACTTCAGCCGAGAAGCAGACGACAGCAGCAGCAATGACCACAGCACCCCAGCAGCAGATTTCAGGTTCAACACCGATTCCACAGAGCCAGAAAGGAGGGAGATGCTCATGAGAACCTGGAAGGACCAGCAGGAAAAGAGAGTGTTGGGATGGAATACAAAAGAACCAGACTTAGATTTTGGTCCTGTTATGGGTATCTTGCATGACCCTGGGCAGTTTCTTATTCTAACTTGTGCCTCAACTTCTTAGTTTCAATTTGGGGCTTGCTGGCAACAGGGTGAGAATTTGTCATGCTCAGTAAAAAAGAGTGGTACTTTGATTCTGGACTGCCAGGGAGCAAAATACTCTTCCAGTGAGGTTATCAGGATGTGGCCCAGGGGAAAGATGACACTCCTGCATGTTCTAGCATGGACATCTCACAAATGTTTGCCCTTACCCGAGCTCTGAGTTACCATTAGATACAATTAAGACTCAAGGAGGATATGGTACACACTGGAGTGGAAGTTTGCCTTAGTGTTTGGATTTAGGAATCCCAGCAGTCTAAAAATAGAAACATGGACTTACCCAAAAGGCTTTCACTGGATATGAAGTTTGGAGAAGGGATCACCCCTGTGAAACTGTGTGGGAAATGCCTTGCTCCCTTTCCAGAGCTGCAACCCCAGATCAGAGCCCGGGGCAAACTCCAGTTCACGCTGACCTTCGGAGGTGGCCGGGATCGACTTGCAATTCATCCCTCGCCCCCCATTTCTCTTACTGAAGCCAAAAGCGATGAATCTTTAAATTGGAAGAAAAAAGATTCAGATTAGATATCAGGATGAAATTTTTTACTATGAGGGTGGTTAGACACTGGAACAGGTTGCCCAGGGAAGTTGTGGATGCCCCATCCCTGGAGGGGTTCAAGGCCAGGCTGGATGTGGCCTTGAGCAACCTGGTCTGGTGGGAGGTGTCCCTGCCCATGGCAGGGGGGTTGGAACTGGGTGATCTTTGAGGTCCCTTCCAACCCAAACCATTCTATGATTCTATGATTCTATACCTAACAAGGAAAGACTCCAGAAAAGGTGAACATGAGAGACCAGGCAACTGATGGTGCATGAGGCCAGGCTGCACAGGGATGGTTGCGTTTGTCCCAGCAACCCACGGGGACTCGGGTGGCTTTGCTGGCACGACCATCTGACACATCTCCAGCAAACAGGCGTCTCTGCAGGATAGTTAAAAATGCACAGTACCTCAGAGCTGGCGAGTGCTGCCACTGCAACCTCACTAAGATGAAAAAGATGTATAACAGGATTTGCATTCCTTTCCAGACTGACTGCTGCAAGCAAACATTTCAGCACTTATTTGTTACCAATATTATTAGAAGTCTCAAACCATTTCCTGGCTGGGGCATGTTTCCTCGAGGGGACTGAAGTCACCTGTCACTTTCTTTCTCATGTTACTTAATCATTTTAGTCCAAGCAGTAAGCTGCCAATCATATTTAATATTTAGTCACCTTGAATGCATTGCTACTGATTAAATAGACTGCTATTTCAGTAAACAACTGATGAGAGAATACTTACAGCTTCATTATAATTATTCCACCAGATATTAGAGCATTATTCATATGTAAGTCCAAAGAATATTTAGGTCTTCTCCTATTTATTTCACAAACAACATTTTAATTGCTGCCATATTAGCAGAGCTATCAGTACTAATTGGATAATACCCCTTCAAAGATTTTTCTTATAGCAACCTCTTTTGCTTGCATGCTTTTAAAGCGTCTCTGTTTTTTAGCATCTCAGTTGATTACCCATAAAGAAATTTACCCTTATGAGTTTATCAGCCAGGCACCTACATATATATATTTTTTTTGGTCTGTTTGTTTTTTATAATACAGTGAAAACAAGTGGCTCCTACAAGAGGGAAGAAGAGAATGGTAAGACAATGCCTGTACTCCAACTCATGGCAGAGGCACAATGAAAAATCCAGGTCTTCTGAGATCATCCATGGCTTTATACATAGTACATCCTCTACCCTGAGCAATGTATACTCCTGGGGGTTTGGAGGCTCCTTTTAAAACACCCTTGAAATGTTAATTAAGAGAGTAAAGTTCTCATTAGCAGACTTAAAAACAGGGATCTTACTTCCAGCAGAAAACATCTAGTTCATTAAGAGAGTAAACTTCTCGTTAGCAGACTTAAAAACAGGGATCTTACTTCCAGCAGAAAACATCTTCCAGGGTCCACAGTTTGTGGAGTAATGGAAAATGATGCTGCAGAATCAGATTGAAGCTGGGCAGCAGGGTTTGATAAATTATATGCTTAATAAAGGTCTTTGCACGCTGACTGTGAATTTATTGAGTGGGCTTGGCCAGGAAAGGAAAGGTAAAGGAGAAATTTCAGAAAAGTAAGGATGTTTGGTGTCATCACCATCTAGGTAGGACATTCAGGCCTTGCTTCTAGAAGGAAAGTTTTGTTTAGAAACTCAGTTAAGGCCATTATTTGAAAGGAACAGATAATACATGTGTTTGTTTCGCTCCAGTGAGAGAAAATGAGAAATTGTTACTTAAGGTTGACCCAAACATTTCTCCTTGTTTCTTCCCACCCCACTCACCTCCTCTCCTTCCTCCCTCACAGTTTTTCAGTTTGACCACTGAACTGAAAAATTAATTATTCTTACAGCTCTATTAAAGGATGACTTATGGCAAGCTGCTTACACACAGCCTAGCTGATGTATATTAAATATCTCAATTTCCTACTTGTTTTTCCCTTTCTTTTAACATCTACTCCTTCTTTTGACATTTTTAGACAATAAAACCTTTAAAAATGCTGAAGAGCTATAGAGTGCCATGGATTGTAAATAAAAGAAGATAAAATGTGAGCCCTAGAAACACCACTAATATTAATGCTGAAGTTGAACTGGAAAGGTAAAATGGCCTTATCACTTCATGATCAGAATGTTGTGCTACACAAGAAATCCTCAGGCACACACGGTCTTCACTGTGCACAGCGATGATTATCTGTGTAGGAAAACAGCCAGAAATGCAAAAACCCTTATGCAGATGGTTAAGAGAAGCAGCACACAAGTAAAGCACGAGGAACACTTATATTCCCTCCTTTTTCTTCTGCTGCTGCCTTCTATTTGTTCCTCCTCACAGCAATGCACTGTCCTGGGATGCTCCACCATGTAGCCGCAGAAGACATCCAGAGTCACTTCTCAGCAGCCGGCAAGAGCCCACTGTTATGCACAAATTGAGGCAATTCCAGGCTTTGGGCTGCTTCAGTTTCCAAGAAATAGCAAAACATGAGCAAAGAAAAGCATAGATCCCACAGGAGAAACTTCTGAGCACAAGCAACAGCATGGTGGGAAGAGACATCACATACGGCTGGGGGAAACCAGGACACTCACAGGAAGGATCCAGCAGTTAGGATAAAAGCATCAGCTTCTTTTTGTCAGATCACTTAGATCTTCCTGATTTCTCAGGAAAACTCACTAACCTTACCATCTTCTGGTGTAAATTATTCAGCCAGCAAGTAGGGAACACATGGCTTGAGAAAGAGAGTGAGGTGATCCCCAGAACTGGCATTCAACTAGAACTAACTACACTTTGTTCTTCATTTGTGTCTCCTCATCCTCTCAAGGAAGCCTGTGCTTTGGTCACTCCCTGTTAAGGACAGTTAAACTCACTTGAAGAAATACAAAGGCAGAATTTTAGCCTAGTCAGAAGAATCCTAACTGCCTCCACCACGGACAAGGTTGTCAAGCCTGGGCTTCCCATGGCCACAAAGCCATGAATGTATCTATCCATTCCTGCAGTACAGACTACACACCCAGCTATGAACCAACAAGGCTGCAGGGCTCACTGCAGACGCAGCACCAAAGATGAAACAGCTGGAAGTTGACATGAGGCATTCTTGGTCTATGGGATCCAAGCTGGAAAAGCACTTCCAGAAGGAATTACGTAAATGTAAGGTCCAGTTCTATTTACATCCCATCCTAAGACAGCAAACGCACTTGGAAGAACTTACAGTGAGCAACCCCAGGCAAGGTCTTGCATTATTGCAAGAGACAGAAATGTTCACCAATCCCATCAGCTGCTCCTCCTTGCTTGTCTCAGCCACAGCAACACTGACCTTTGGTTTCAGACACAGACAAGCAAAGGATCAGATAAATCACATTGCTGTGTAACTTACTACATCACCTTAAGCAATATTTCAGGGTGTAGAATACACCCACTATTCTTAATCTGACTGAAAGGTCTCACTTTTTCCTCCCATTTAATTTCAGACAGATGTATGGAAACATTCACTTTCTAGCCCAGCTAAGAGAGCTCACAGGAACAAACATTAAAATGTTCAGAACATCCTAAAGAGCAGAGTTAGAGCTTTTTATTGTTGTTTTATAACTTTGCTTTAATCAACTTTTTATCCATTGACTCCCTTGCAAGTTCCAACCAATATAATTAGCGCTATCTAAATTAGTTATCACTCAAAATTACTTCCTTCTTGGAAAAAACAGTTTTATTTTAAAATTATAGGTGTTGCCATAGGCTATGCCAGAACTATATGCATGGGCACGTTTTAAGTAGATAATATTTTTAATCCTAATTAAAAAAAAATATTCCTCCCCTCCATAAAATGTTAAGATTTGTGAATGACCTTATTTTCATTTTGATAGACACATGGTAACAATCAACTGATTTTCATTCATATACGTACTCTGCACCTTCCATTGAAGCATCATATTGTTCAGCTCAGCTCTTGTATAAACCGAACACACATTTTCATTGGCCGGTTTATTCTCATTTCATTGCACACTTGATAGAAATCAGAGACACTAACATTTCCAAAGGGTGCCTATTTCAGAACCTGTTATTTACACACTGCCATCAGTAAGCAGGACTCTGACTTCAGGAGGTGCCAAACACCATCAATTCCTATTGATTTCAGTGCAAAGTGCAAGTAACGTCAGTACATCTGATAAAACATCCAGCAGCTCACAGTAGCATAAGCCAAGAATGGAGATGCTGAGATAGCAAACCTCCCAGATGCAGCTTTGGACCCAGGACCTACCCAAGATGGCTAGTGGTCCTGGGCAACCCAGCTGAGCCACTTCAAAGGGACCAAAGGGAGTAGTCAAAAGAGGCACACGGGATCCTTAGCTGGCTTGGAAAACATTGGTCCCGATGGAAATTTTTAGGCACCCAAGTTTGGAAGTACTGCCTGGAGATCTTACACACCCTCACATTGCTCAAGCCATGGAGAGGCATGCAAGATCAACATTGCTACAAAAGAGCTGTTTGTGGATCTGCTCTGAGCAATTTACAGGAATCGGCTTTAGTTGTTGATCTCCTGTTATCTTAAATTGATGTGAAATAGGGCAGCTACTCTTTTGCAGCCCCAGCTCCAAACCTGAATGTAGCTGAGAGCCAGGAGAATTCTTGGATCCCAAGGGGAGGAGATGTTCAGGGAACAATTTACAGGCAGAGGAAGGCAAAGGTTCTTTAGAGATCCCATTTCTCTGTGGAGGGGTCTCCTGGAGACTGGGTGATGTTTACCTTGGCATTCCTTGCTGGCTGTCTTCCTCTTAGAGAAGAATTTGGGTACACCCGTCCCCCTGCACAGCACCTGTTATTTATCCCTTGCTCAGGGAAACTAAAACGGGACAGGGATGATAGAGAATGGCCTGAACTACGAGTACAGGCTCCTTCAAACACAGAAGAAGAGCAGGATGAAGCACAGGAGGGAGGAGACCTGAGCAAGATGGGCTGTGGGCACATGGTTGGAAGGATAGCTGCAGTACCTCACCTGGGAAAACACCAATCTTACTAACAGACCGTTTTAATTCTTACATCCCTGTGTTCTTTAATGCTATACTGCAGTACCCAAATCAGCTTTATCATTCACTCTGTTCCGGCAGTAAATCACTGCAATAACAACATCCATCACAAACTGCCCCTTCCCCAGATTTATCCTCCAGTCCTGCTCCCTCCCTCTCTCCCAGTTCCATGCCGTAGGAGTAAGAGGAGGAGGGGGGGAGAGGGGAGGTGCAACAGGATTCAAAGCGACCTTATCATTTAAACGTATCATTTGAAATTTGGTAAAGAGAAAGCTGAATAATTTCCCACAACCTGAGGGCAGTGCTATCTTTCATCCTGACTTGTTCTGCTATTTACAAAAAACTGCATAATTACCAGAGCAAATGCCACGTCACAGCCTGCACCTGCTACGGGCAAGATAGAGAACGTGTTTCTGAAAGTAATAATTAAATAAACCCGTCCATCAATCAGCTTCGTGTAGTTTTGTAGCTTCTGTGTGCTTTAAAAGGAGGAAAACAATGCATTTGTGCAACGAGCTTTCTCTCCACATTTTTAATGGCAATTATTGCATGTAAACTAGCTTTTGTAAGAACTACGAAGCAGATGGATGTGGTCTGAAAAAAAACCCAGGCAAATACACCCACTGGAAAATCAAAAAGATAAAAATGCAAAGTCACTGCGTGTGTAGTTGTCTGTATGCTATGAAATGGTTCTTTTTAGCCTCAGCATCTGAATATTCCCAATGGAAATGTTATTATAAAAGACAACAGGTTGTTTCAGCAGAACTGATCAAAAAGTGTGATTGCAGTTTCAGGCATGGTCCCATGATGTGACTGACAATCCTGAGCGAAAGAATTCTTTTTACCCAGCAGCTCACTCTCGAATGGAAGTGCCATCCGGGAAGAGATGAAGATGCTT
The DNA here is from genome assembly GCF_001431845.1 of Calidris pugnax. Classification (NCBI taxonomy): domain Eukaryota; kingdom Metazoa; phylum Chordata; class Aves; order Charadriiformes; family Scolopacidae; genus Calidris; species Calidris pugnax. Next base: position 1,142,218 of record NW_015090883.1, read on the forward strand.
GAAATCCTGGGAAGCAGCGAGAGGGTAAGGATGTGAGGAGAGGATTGACTGCAGGGAAGCGTCTTCTCTTCTCCCCTTCATTTCTCCTTTGAGCTACGCCACTAAGGCTGCTGCCAGATCTGCCAAGCATGGCGTCCCTCCCAGGCTGCATTCAAAGAGAGGATTCAGGCTTTCTCAGAGGCTGTAGCAGTTTCCTGATGCAAAAATCCATCCTAGCCCAAGCCAAGGGAAGAGATGGGTGCTGGACCTTCACATAGACGAGACAAAGGCTTAATGCTTGGGCTCAGATTTCTAGACATACCCCACATCTGCCTATGTGCATCTTTCTGCATCTATTCATTATGTATTTTCCTCCCTACCAAACTGACATCTGTGGTGCACGTTCCCTTTATGTTGTGCTTTAACATACAACTAGGATCGGATCTTTATCCTGTGTGACCGCTGGAGAGCCTTATGTCACTGCTTTTTCTCTGTCAATGGACAAATTTACAGTGTTAAGCTATTCCACATCACAATTTTTGGGAAGTTGCATGTGAGGTAGGATTATGAGGATTAAAGGGGTGGAGGGCTCTACTTTCCATTAAGGATTTGCTGACAAAGAATCTGTTGGCAATTAATAGATTAATCGATGTTTTTGTAAATGGCTCAGGAATTCTTTCTGAGTTGAGTAAGGCAATGGTTCCAGTTCACAAGTCCACAGAGCACTCTGGTCTGTGGTATTTACAGCTGTGGTTTGCAACTCCTCTTTTCCCAACTTTTGATGCTTAAAATTTGACTACAGCGGTCCAGCCCCCGCCCACAGTATTTAAATCAGTTGCCAATGTTATTCTTCATTACCTCCAGAAACCTCTCAGTAGCAGTTCTTGGGCCACTCTTTTTTGGAAACCCTTGCTTTGGACAAAGCAAGTAATCAACCCCTGATTTCAAAATGCTAATTTTTATTGCCAATGAAGCCTTTACAAAGTACTGAAGATTCAGTTCTTGAAACACAATGCAGCTAAGGAGCATGTTTGAAAAGGGACCACATCCTAAATGGAAAGGCAACAGAAATGGTTCAAGAAAACCCCAACAGATGACTCTTAGAGGCGAACAGACCTCAGGAAATACCCTTCATAATCACCTCTTCAGACAGCGAGGAAATGACTTCTAGGAATTATTTACTTCCTTTCCTTTTCAGTACCCTAGATATTTGGAAACTCTTCCTGAGATTTGCAGTGGCTCCTACTTAAAGAGTAATTTATTGACATTCCTAAGAGACAACGCTTTAATTCACAAAATATTATTCATCAAAACGCTACAAAAATGGCAGTTTTATTCTGATCCTAATCTATAAAGCTTTTTGTCTATCTTTAAAGCTATGGTTATCTTGAAGTGCTTAGTCTCATATTCATTGCTTTTATAATTGGACAACATAGAACAATGGGAGATTTACTAGTTTATTAAGAACCAAAATGAATGTAATCCAATATCACCCTTTGTTGAAAGCCACCTACAAAAGAATTGCATGAGGATGTGAAATGAATAATCTTTCTTGGTTTTCTCCTCTTGAAATCACTATAGTGCCTTTCCACTGCATAATAAATGGCAATATGTTATGGAAAATTACTACAGGTCTTACCAGGTAAACAAGTTCAGTAGATTTTTTGGAACTGGTGCAGCTTATTTCTGACAAATGTTTTCACATAGGAATCCTCTTTTCGAAATGATCCTGATGGTCCAGGCTTAAAAAAGAAGCCCTTAAAATCAATAATCTGGTTCTTGTTCTACAGACAACAATATGGTCATTCAACCCAAATTCATTTGTTTTTTTCTCATCCTGGCAGTTGGGCTTGTGCAATGTTTCTAAGATGGGAAACTAAAAACTATACCAGAAAAGGGAGCCCAATTCAGCATAAGGAAGTAAACCAGAAAGAATTAGCTCACTTGACAAGATCTAAATCATCTTCTGCACTGGTCTCATTAGCCCTTTAAAGACCAACTGAATGGTCAATGCTGAGCAGAAGTCAAATATTCAAGGATAAGAGCAATGGAAAAATGGGAACAGTGTGTCCCACTGATGTGTCAGAGCTTAAACCAAGTACTTACACATACAAAGGGATTTTGATGTTTCCTTGCCATGGACAGAACTGAATTTTTCAAGTCCTGCAGTGACTTCCCTGACCCTCAAAGTGCTTTGATAAAGAAAATGGTATGATGCCTGTTTTACAATGAGAGAAACTGAGGCACAAAAAGACAAAATCATCACTTTCTCTTTTTAGACTGGACCCCGTCACCAGATCAGAGCAAACCATCGTTTCCTGACACAAGGGAAGGTCTGTTCTCTGAACCAAGTGGTCACCAGGAATGAAGATCGATCTTTGGGATTGACTTTGGTGCCTGTGTTGTTCCTTCAGCTGAAAATGTGTCCTGCTGACTGGGTGACCCAAAGAGACAGCACTTGACCTCGTTGGGTGCCTCTTTAGACCACTTGACCATTTCTGCATTGCAAGAAATTCTCATCTTCAATAATCTGCCTTTTCCTACCAAACCCAAGGACAACAGAGCCATCCACACCCATTTGCTGCATTTTGTGTTCCTTGGGAGCACTGACCATCTCCCTGGAAGCTCAACCAGCTCAAGCAACCTTGCTCTGTTACGTCTGGGCTTTGGCATAATACAAATAAAAAGTGCATCGAGCTACTTGCAATAGACCTTCAGAGAGGCACTAAGAGCTTCAGGAAGGGAACCAGAAAGGAGAAGTGCAATAAGTTAATTCTCTAATTTTACATTATTTAATGTGATGTTTGTGATAGTATTATTCCTACCTCAGTTTCCCGCACCGTGAGCTTGCGACCTCCTCCTGTCCTGGGTGCACAAACGGCATGATGGTAGCCACAAGAAGGATGGGAGAAATCTCTCCTTCTCCAAGATTAGATTCAGTTCCCCCCACCTCCAGGACGAGTCTGAGCTGATGCACCACCAAGAAGCTGGGGAGAAAGATGGGAAGGGCTCAGCATGCAGCCTGCCACGGCTCAGCTTCTCCCTCCCCATCACCAGTATCCCAAATAAGCACCCACTGCCACTAGGCTGAAGTATCTAAATCTTTTCCATGCTGAAAATCAGGGGCAACATACTGGATTGGTGCCAAAGGCTCCACCAACCTCAGCAGTCACTGACCAAACCGATCCCACGGGATCTCCGTGCAGTTACACCTTGCAGAGAATCTGGCCAGCTCTTGGAAACGCCTTGGAAACTGGGGGCTATCACTTCAGGTTCCCTCAGGCAGATCATACCTAAGATCGTTTATCGAGTTAAACTTTACTCATTGGCTTAAAGAACAAATAAACGTTACTGTCGATTTCCCTGCTTTATTGCAGCTAATGGCAGGGCAGGATGTCAATTGTTTCTTTCCTCAGGACTTATATGCTCTTCTGCTTTTCCCCATAGATTCTTTCTTATAAGAGAGTGAGAAATGTAATGAATAAATTGAAAAAAATGCTTGTAGACCCAAAAGAAAGAATGCATCTATTATAAAATAAAATCTCTTTTAGTAGCTATTAGAATGCATTAAAAATATTCACAGGACTCTCCCCTCCAGTTATGTTGCAAAAGCCATGCAAATAATAATTGTGGCTAAGTGCACTACAGTGACAGTCAATATTGTACTTCCCAAGCTAGTACTCATTATTCTTTATGGAACTCATGCATTTTGTGAAAGATCAAAAGATTTACATATCATATGGAGTGCTTTAGGGAGTGACTTGCTGTGCACTTTAAATGCACAATGTTCCACAGCCATTTAAATACAGATTTCATTTCTCTCTTCTGTGTGATATTAAATTTGAAAAAAGAGGGAGAGAGAGACGAAATCGACTTGGGTACCTTTGTTCACATCATGAAATACAATTTTAATTTGGTTCCGATATAGAAGTTTAATATTTTTATGGGATGTTATTGAATAATCTGCTAGGCTCAGCACTGGCCTTTGCTCAGGAAAGAGATGAAAGAAATCAATTTTTTTTATGAGCACTGCAGGCAAAATCATCTGCTCTTCCATGCCCTGGAGAAGGGGACGGACTCCGACACACCACTTGGCCTCCCTCCACCACCAGCTTCCCTGCAGCCTCCCCCAGTTAGTCTGGTCTGCGCTCGTGGGTGGAGGGGAACAGCAAATGAAGAAGCAGCTGCAATTTATTGCCTTAGTGCAAGAAAGAAGGAAAAAGCCACGATTTCTGTGCTGCCCCAGCCTGTGGGGGACAAGATGGCATCCTTCTGCCACAGCCTGCTTGCGTGCCCTTGGGTGAGCCACTCACTGCACACAGGTTCCTCTGTGCAACACGGGGACAAAAGCACTTTTTTTACCTTGCCAGGATGTTGTGAGGAAAAATAAATACATTAAGGACATCTGAATTGTCAGTTACTGTGGTAATATGGCCACACGGCTGTGCAGAGGGGCTTTGAGGACCTATTTGCCATGTTTCACTCTACATGTTTGTGCTCCTGAGATCTGCCCATTAGCATGTGCTAAGCTGTGAAGGATCAGCTGCTTAGACAAGTTGCAGCCCCCTCATCTACTTTCTCTGCCCCTGTGGTTGTGCCATGGGGCCAAAGATGGGGTACGAACCCTGGGAACACAGGAAGTGTCAGGCAGGGGACTCTTTCTTGGATGTTTCCCAACTGAAGGTGAGATGGGACAGCATGAGACCTGGGAGTACACCAAGGTTGGGACCACTCCTAAAACTAGTTTTTTCCAGAATGGTCTTTGTGACCAGAGAAGGATTACAGATGAACACCATTTTGGGGTAGTACCTACAGAAAGGATTAAGAGGACAACACTCTGTGTCATTCTGCGTCTACTCACCAGCAATGGGAGGAGTTGGGCACCACCCAACAAGCATATCTACACTAGTGAGGCAGAGGAAATGTATCCCTATTCCTCCTCTGAAGGAAGGAAAGAAAGCCTGCTGAACAAGTAATTATCCCTTTATTTCTTTGGAAGAAAGAAAGGGCTTCATGAATAGGAAATCTATCCAATTTGTTTGCTTCTGGTACATTCTGCATTATTTTCCGAATGAAGCAAATGGAAAACCTCTTTAATGAAGCATAACTATGTTGTGATTAAGGCTTATTCTGTCTAAATATTGACTCGGATAACATTTTCTCAGGATGAACAGACCATAACCCATGAATCTGGCATCAAAGTCAGGAAGATTAATAGGAAAGATGAATTTTCTGGTTGTCTGAAGAGAAGTTTGACATGGCCAAGGAAAGAGTCAAATGCTTTTCTCATTATTTATGAGGTCCAGCCAGAGAGTTTTCAAGAGGCTGTAGATTTCTTGTTCCACTGGACATTGTGAAAGCTCAGGGAAAAATAGCTCTGTCCTTCCCTCTCTGGTTAGCACTGAAACAGGAACAGGGTGGTGGGAATTTCTGCAAAAAAACCACCATTGTCTTGGAGCAAAGATTAACCAAGGAGTCTTGCAAGCCCTGCTGAAGTACAGCTGCTGGCTCTTTGACCTGCACCTGCAGGTAAAGTCAGAATAAGTCAGGCATACGGATACTAATCCTGGCCTAAAGAATCCAGAGGAGGAACAGGTTGACTTGGGAAAATAAAAAGGCAATTAGGGAATGAGTGTTTGGAAAGTTAGCTCAAAAGGGGAAAATAAATACTCCAGGACAGTTCTTCTGCCAATTTGTATGATGTGATATTTTCTTTCTTTCATTCAAAAAGCACAGATTTGTGCTTTGTTTCTTTAATAAATGAGCTTTATTCTCAAGAAGGGTCCTGTTGTGAGGGAAAGTGTGTGAAAGATTTTTGGTTTAGCCATTGTTATGTGCACTACAATCAGGCCCAGAGACCCCAACAAGACTCAAACAGGATCCTATTTTGCTGAAAAATAAACAACAGGAGTGAATTTCTGCCCCAGAAGGCTTACCACATGGTGGGGGAAAGCACAGCAAATGGGTAGGACACTACGATTCTGTTTGTTGGGAGCTCAGACCTTTCCATCCCTGTCTGCAACCAGCAAAGCAATGATACCTCCCGGAAAAATACCACCTTCAGGGCTAATCAACTGACATGGATAAGGATATCTCAGAAATATGCATAAATAGACAGAAGAAGATGGATTTTTCCCGCAAACACTTAATAGAAAAAATCTTCCTGGGAAGAAAAAAGCTCCCTGAGAAAAGTATTAGCTCCTTGGTCCAGGGGAGTTTTTGATCATTCTTAGGATTTTGGAATTAAAAAAATAATCGTGACAACAGATGATTGTGTCAAACAGAAAAGCAATGAGACTGCTGCAGCAGTAAAGGCACAGCAGTGCACTGCAATTCAGGTGTCTCTTGGCCCGCCTTGTATTCATGAGGGCAAGGTGAGAAGTTATGAGACTCACAGGAATTATTTGATCAACAATTTAATTTTTTTGAGATTTAGTTGCTCATTTTAGCTTTCAAAACTCTTAAAGACAGGCTTAGCTTCGGGTGTAATTCTAGGTCTTATTGTGGACCAGTGATGGATTTACACTGTGGCCTTTTTAGAGGGCTCTGGCAACGGAGAGATGCTTAAAGGAAAGTCAGGAAGAATTGGGAGGGCATGGTCCAGCACAGGAACCTACACCCTTCAGGAACTTTAGGGAGAAGATTATCTAAACCAGATTCTCATTACTCTACAATTCTGTCTTGTCTCCATTCCTTGTTTGTAGAAAATGCTTTAAATTAATGAAAGGTTGTCTTTGAAAAGAGAAATTCCCCTTCCAGCTGTGAGCTCTGTCATTCCTCACTGGGTATCACCAGTGCTATGGATGGCACGTAAGTCCTCCAGAAGAGGTACAAAGCATTTGGAAATATTCCCCTATAGCATTCTGTCATTGTATTTCCACTTTACCACTTGTCTTAGCCCAACTAAACTTTAAAAATTTCAGCTCCATTCTCATTGTAAACTTCCTGAAGCTCAGCTCTGCGGTTCCAAGGATTTCTAGATGGACAGGCAGGAGAAGTGTACAGGTTAGCTAACTGTTTGTAAAAGATAAAATTATTATTCTCTGGAAAAAAACCCAACAGCAACAACAGGAGAGACACAAAATAATAACCCAGCAGATCTCACAAGCCAATTGCCAAAAACCTTTAGAGCCATGCTTTGTCTTCCTACCAGCTGCAGATCCCAGCCCTTATTTTGGGCTCTGCACCGCAATACTGAGCTTTCCTTTGCACTAGAAGGAACCAGAAATAAAAGAAATACAGAAACGTAAAGACTGAAATTAAAGTGGGAGAGCAGCGGGAGCGTGGCAGTAGTGGTGTTAATGCTGAAGTATTCCCTGGGAGTGCGAGCTGGCAAATGTAGTGGACACCCAGATATTTGAAATGCAGCCAAATAATTTGGCACATCTCTAACTGGCACAAAGCAGTCTTGGTAGAGCTTCCTACTGCTGCTGGCACTTTTACAGCTGTCTTTCTTCATCTTGCTCTTCCCACTGCAACAGCTACTCAACAGGTGTTTCCACAGACACAGTGTGTTTGGCAGCTGTAACCCTTCAATATTATCGCTGGAATACATTTTTCTCCCTCTCAACAGCATCGTCTTGGGTCCGTTGCCCAGAGGCCGGCATGGCAACAGGGACAGCTGACCAACTGGATTTGGGAAAAGGGGGCTGTGTGTTCAGGCAGCCAGATGTACGAGTCGGTAAAGCAGTCGGAGAACAGCAGTCGGAGAACATCAATGCTTGGCATGGCCCTGGGAAGCTGGAGTGATGCTTTGCTGAAGTTTATCTGGAACCCATCTTCTGCTCACCTGGGCCTTCCCTGTTGTTTCTGTTCTTGCCCCAGAACTTCTTGGTTCCATGTTCATTTTCTTCATTGCAAACAAGTTTCTGTACCTTTGGGCTTCCTGTCCTTGATTTTTCATAAGGATTGAGAATTTTCTCAAACTCGGTGGAATTTCTTTGCCCAACCTACTCAGCCTTCAGTCCAAACACACTTAGAGAAAAAGACAGGAGAGATCAGATCCCAGAGAAAAGATGGGAACTGCAAGATTTTCAGACACAGAAAGTACCCAGAGTGATTCAAAGGTGAGTCCCTTTGGAGTAGAGTTCATGAGAACATTAAAATTAACAATTGTCTTGTTTTCTTCTTTTTTTAGCTTACCTGTCTAGTTTTTTGGCCTTGTGTAGCCTTTTCTGATCTCATACACACCACCTCAGTCCTTTCAGCAATGCGGTCCATGGTTTGCTGAATGTTGTCTTCTTTAGGTCTCTGGTATATGTGAGAGAAACAGTGCTAAATGATTTCCTTATAGGAGACTGTGCAGAGTCATCAAAAGAGATTTTTAAAAAAATATCTTTTGCTGATGTATAGACACACACACACACATATGAAAACATAAGAATGACCACACTGGCTCAGCGGAAAGGTCCATTTGACCCATCATTCTACCTCCAATAGCCACAGAAAGTAAATGGCTAAGGACAGGTTTACAAATCAATTTGGTGTTTCCATTGCACATTTTTCTAACATGCAAAAATTTGCAGCTGAGAAATTTCCAGAGCAAGAGGAAGATGGTGCTTAATAGCTCCTAAACAATTTTCTTGCTATTAATTTAGCCACTTGCTTTTTAAACTTTTATGAACTTAGAGCACCCACCAGATCCTGCAGCAAGGAGTTCCACCCTTTACAATACCGTGTGTGAAGAACCACTTCTTTCTGTTTACTTTGAACGTATCACCCAAGAGTTTGTCTGGTGTCCTCAAGTCTTGTATTGGAAGAGAGGTGAAAAAACCCATGAGTTCCTGTCCCCTGGCCTCTACAGCAGCCATGATTTCACTGGTATGTTCTCCCCCTGGAGAGGGGGTGAGGAAAAGTTCTCACTTTTCCACAAAGTGATTGACATGGGACTTCAGAAATGTAAGTTTGGAAACATCCCTTTGGATCTTTATCCCCTCCCCAGAACATCTCACCTCTCTGAAGAGTCAGAATAGTATTTCTAGCCCCTGTGTTATCTATGTTTATATATCTATATGTAGACGCACACTTGCTAAACTGCAGCTAGGGCAATTAAAGAGCATGTCTCATGGTATTTCTGCCACAGAATAAAACAGTGCATTAAATCTTGGTCCAGAGCATCGTAAGCACTCGCTTTCTGATTAGGGCCGGAAGGCCGCGAGGCTGTTAAAGCCCTCTTTCCACTCTCCCCAATGTTGCCATTAATATGTAAAAGCTTAAGCTTGCTAAAGGGATTATTTCCCATCCTATCTGATTGTAAACTGGCATTTCAATGATTACATGTATCTTTTTGTCATTTTCTCGTAAAACATCTTATTCTTGAACAGCATAATTGGCCTCTTACTAATGTTTAATGAATGATTAAATCAGCATAAATGCAACATACAGCTCTACATGGAAAGCATGTTTGCAACCTCCAGAGCCACAGAAATGTATTTTTGCAATATAGGTTTTAAATCCTTATAATTTTCTAATTATGGACTTTCTGGTATATTTCACATTAAGTACATGGGAAAGTAAATGTGAATTTGCCTGTATGAGCTCAGAAGCAATTCAGTCACTTATCATTTTGTTTGTAATTTCTAACCTACGTATTAACAACACCTCTGTGGTTTTCATTTAAGTATATTATATAATCTCCCCACATTAAAAGCCAATTAAAATCACATAATTGCAGAGCTCAGGCAGGCAAGTCCTTGTAGAGATGGACAAGCAAGGACACTTCTTTGCACCGACGCATCACATGAACCAGCCTCACAGCAAGACTTCAGGTTTTGCCCAGGCAAAGGAGTTCAAATGCAACGAAGCAACAAATGTTTATCTGAGCACAAAGAGAAATGGAAAGGTATTTCTTCAAAGAGACGAAGAAATACAGGAAGATATAAATTCAGTTTGCTGAAGGTATGAGGTTGAGAAGCGTTTAGGAGAAGTGGAAATCCTGTGATGTTAAGAAACATGATGATGATCTCAGGAGTCGCAGATGTAAGAGCAGTTTAAGAAAGTCCACCTTAAAAAAGGACCCTTAGATGGTAAAAACCAGACACATAAAACTGGGATGTGTTATTACCAGGGTGCCTACAAGACCCTAGCACCATGTAGCAGTGGAAAAGCCCAGTGCAGTCCTGGGGTATATCCAGCCAGATACAGCCAACAGAGTTGGGGAAGTATCACTGACTCTCTCCAGGGACACTGGTAGAGCAAGGTGTCTCATTCAGGAGAGATCCTCCCATGTCAAGAAGAACAGAGAAAAGTGAGTCAGGGAGATAGGAATTTCAGTCTTCCAAGAGAAGGTGAAAAAACATTCGGCTTTCCCTGTAGAAATATGGCAGGGAAGTTAGCATAACAAAGCAAAGAATCCTACTCAGAAAACTGGCATTAGCGCAAGAATATACCAGAAGCAGCCAAATAGTTTCAGGGTGGAAGTTACAGCTTCCACGCACTAAGGTCCTGAAGCAGCTCTTTGACAGATGCCGCAAGGACGAGAAAATGCATGGGTTTTAAAGTGAAGCTGGATTTGTTTGCGGGGGGGCAGGGGTCAGTTTTCCCTTCAAAGCTACTATCTGCACTGCTCAGAAAAAAATATTTGTCTGCAAGATCAGCAAGCAAAGCAACACTGCATAACAGAGATGTGCAGAGCATATGCCATGCTGCTGGGTTGACCACCTCTTCTAACCAGAGTTACAGCTTCCACACACTAAGGTCCTGAAGCAGCTCTTTGACAGATGCCGCAAGGACGAGAAAATGCATGGGTTTTAAAGTGAAGCTGGATTTGTTTGCAGGGGGGCAGGGGTCAGTTTTCCCTTAAAAGCTACTATCTGCACTGTTCAGAAAAAATACCACAGTGGTATATATACCTGGACCCTCCAGCATCCTTCAGGCTCATTCACATGCCATGAAAAGCTGTGAGATGTGCAGAGCATACGCCGTGCTGCTGGGTTGACCACCTCTTCTAACCAGGCTGAAGACACAACCCACACTAAGATACACCACAGTGGAACACCTGGACCCTCCAGCATCCTTCAGGCTCATTCACATGCCATGAAAAGCTGTGAAAAATATTTTCAGATACATGTGACAGTTCAGTTAAAATCAAGTGTTAGTCAATGCAGACCAGCAAATTGTCTGAAGGTTTCCCCAGCTCTCTCTGGACTTCTACTCAAGAAATATCTTTACTGAATCTGAAGAGGAGAAAAAAATGGGGGTTTTTAATCCAACCAGTTCAGTGTGATGCTCACACAAATGTCTTTTTCCTTTTGCTCTCCAATAGCTGTAGCTATTCCTCATGTGTTTGCATGGCACAACTCCATGGTCAGGTGTCCCTCTTTCTGCCCACTATCCAGCCTGTGACCTTGTCCATGGAGACCAGTTAACAGGAATTCTGCCCTGCAGCCCACTTCACCATGTAACCCTACCACCTCCTGCTATCCCAGTCCACTTCTAGACTGCAGGGTACTCTCGAGGCAGTTAAAAAGAAGATAATTGAGTGACCTGTTTTGGTGACAAATGCAAATGAAACAAAAGAAAAAAGCTAAAGCCCCAAACTGGACAATAACTCATTGAAATGGCAAGATAATGTCCTATGGAAGAAATTTCAATATATCAAAAAAGGTGGGAAATTCATTTTCTAGTTCCTGTAATTCTTCAGGAGGGACCCCAAACCGGACAATAACTCATTGAAATGGTAAGATAACGTCCTAAGGAATAAATTTCAATATATCAAAAAAAGGTGGGAAATTAATTTTCTAGTTCCTGTAATTCTTCAGGAGGGACAGGGGAACTTTCACTGAATTTTCACTGAATTTCACTGAATTTCTAGAGTTGGAAGGGACCATAGAGATCATCTAGTCCAACTCCCCTGCTGAAGCAGGATTGCCTAGAGATTGCCTTTGTTATAAAACAACATGGTCCAACTGGTACTTCAACACTTCATCCAGCTAAAACTGCATCACAGACTAAATCTGAGTTTGGCAAGCACTTTCCTGGTCTCATCGTCTGGTTCATAAAATCACTGAGGGATTTTAAAGGACCACGGGCAGGTGGACTTCTAGTTGGCATCACAGTTTGGATTAATGGAATGCCCTACCCACCAGCAGGAGCAAGTGTTACAGCTCTCAGCAAAACCAGCCTGGGTTTATTAATTAACAGCATAAAGAAGAAAAGGCAGGCACTGAAACAGATACAGATTCACTCATTAGAAATAACAAAAACGCCAAGCACCAAATGCGAGAGCATAATATTTTTACCAAAATGCAAGGAAAAGGTATCAGTCAAAACCTTTGGAAATTTATGGCCAACCTGTCTGATGTTGTCATGGCAAGACTGCAGGTTGCAGTTAGCATTCCAATTTTCAGCATGATCCCATGTTGTTTTTTAAATGATAAGCAGAAGCACAGTATCATATCATCACTCTTCAATAAGCCTTTGCCCCTGCGTTTCCACCCCTGACAATTCAGCTCTAGGTGCTGGGGATGTCTGAAGGGCTCTCAACACTTCATCCAGCTACAACTGCATCACAGACTAAATCTGAGTTTGGCAAGCACTTTCCTGGTCTCATCGTCTGGTTCATAAAATCACTGAGGGATTTTAAAGGACCACGGGCAGGTGGACTTTTAGTTGGCATCACAGTTTGGATTAATGGAATGCCCTACCCACCAGCAGGAGCAAGTGTTACAGCTCTCAGCAAAACCAGCCTGGGTTTATTAATTAACAGCATAAAGAAGAAAAGGCAGGCACTGAAACAGATACAGATTCACCCATTAGAAATAACAAAAAGCCCAAGCACCAAATGCGAGAGCATTTTTTTACCAAAATGCAAGGAAAAGATATCAGTCAAAACCTTTGGAAATTTATGGCCAACCTGTCTGATGTTGTCATGGCAAGACTGCAGGTTGCAGCTAGCACTCCAATTTTCAGCATGATCCCAAGTTGGTTTTTAAATGATGCAGGCACTGAAACAGATACAGATTCACTCATTAGAAATAACAAAAACGCCAAGCACCAAATGCGAGAGCATAATATTTTTACCAAAATGCAAGGAAAAGGTATCAGTCAAAACCTTTGGAAATTTATGGCCAACCTGTCTGATGTTGTCATGGCAAGACTGCAGGTTGCAGTTAGCATTCCAATTTTCAGCATGATCCCATGTTGTTTTTTAAATGATAAGCAGAAGCACAGTATCATATCATCACTCTTCAATAAGCCTTTGCCCCTGCGTTTCCACCCCTGACAATTCAGCTCTAGGTGCTGGGGATGTCTGAAGGGCTCCTCTGTTTTGCAGATCTTCTAAGAGGTACTGAAATGCCCAAGACAGACATTCTTGGGAAAATACCGGGTGGAGAACTAGAGTTGAATGTCTGAATAACCAGCTTTCCAGCCAAATTGATGCAAAATGCCTTATTTGGGTTTTATATGAAATTTAGCAAGCCAATGTTGCGTTTTAGGAAAATAACGGTAATAAAGTATAAAAATCACAGAGTCAATCTCCTTCAAGCATCTGTAACTAAGGAAATCCTCATCAGCCGTGTTTGAGGGCTTCACGTGAACCATAACAGTATCTACTAAGCTGCTCTGTTTGCACTCTCTGCCACAGTACAGTGGTTTCAGTCAACACAGATACCTGGAGACGACTGACTTCAAACATTGTTTATTGAGCAAACATCCACCATACAGCTCAAAAGACAAAGAAAGGGAAAAGAAGAAGATGGGCGAGTATCCCCTTGAATGTGACTCGGGAGGGACACAAACCAGCCAAGGACATTGAAGAGTTCAATGGCAAATATCCTATTGCTAGAAGCATGTGTCTAACAAAACAGGTCAAGGATGAAATACCTGGTGTACCAAAACCTAGAACCACAAGTGGACTTGGATGTCTAGATTAAAAGCCCTGACAAGTTGGTGCTTGACTCTCAAGGTAATGAAATTCTCTTCATGCTCCAGTCTCCACCAGAAAGCTCTTTATAGTACCTGAATTTCAGCTGCAGATTTCACCCCAGATTTCTCACATGGCCTGTGCTGAACATGATCCTCCTTGTGTAAAATTATTCAAGATTCAGAGTCAGAGTCCCCCAACTCTGTGATAATAACACTGTCATTATCACATTGTAAAGGCAGACAAAGGAAGCAGAGACAAACTTATTTTGGCCATTGTAGAATGATTTCCAGGGGGTGACATGTCTATATGCTTTTGATGCGACTTACCTGAAGAGGCCCATGGTATGGTAAAGCCATCCTTTCTCTGGAAATATCAGCTCCTCTAGTGTTCAGGTCAATCTTCTTTTGTCCATGACAAACAGCAGAGACTGGAAAAAAGAACTGGAATTGGAGTCAAGATTATACTTGTGGGGCAGTACAAAGAAGACTGGGGAACAGAAGGTTATAAGCAGAAAAGCAGAGATGGGCACAAGGCAGAGAGGGAATATGGGACATATAAAACTTATTCAGAAAAGCATTGAAACCTTCTGAGTTTGCCCACACGATGATGGCTAAAGGCTGTGCAGCTGGAGCACCTTCTGTGCTGCATATCAGGGGGGGAGAAAACGCAAGAGAAAGACTTAACTAGGCAATGGGTCATGAAAGAGAGGAACAACATATTATTCTCCATTCATCTGCAGGGAGAAGAGATGCTGGCACCCCATCGTATCAGAGGGGGAGAAAACGCAAGAGAAAGACTGAGCTAGTCAATAGGTCATGAAAGAGAGGAACAACATATTATTCTCCATTCATCTGCAGGGAGAAGAGATGCTGGCACCCCATCCTGCTCTAGAGGAAGCCTGGGCACCACGTCTCCCCACTGCCCAGTTGTTGTCACAGTTGGTCACCACTGCTGAGGAAGCATTAGCAGTTGGTCTGTGTATGGGACTACCCAGTACCTCCTCTTCCCAGGGAGGGTATGCCCAGCATCCTTCTCAGGGCAGGAGACCTGGCATGGCAGAGCCACCCCAGATGGGTGAGCAACACCACAGCTGGCATTGCAGCTTGCGTTTAGACAATTAAACAGCCTGCCAGCAGCCACACTTCTTGGAAGTGATCGTGCCGTAAATATTTCACTGAGTGTTGCCCATGGCCACGAAACACTGACAAATGCTTCTGCAACAAAGGCTTGGTATCTGGAGCTCAAATCTCTTCGGTCCCAAACTTCAGCCTTGCTCCCGTTGACTCCCGTAACTCATCTTCAACCCTGGGAAGACTGTTTTAGTGGGATTAGATCAACACAGCTGCACCTACTTCCTGCAGTTCTTTTTAGTCTTCCTGCTTTCTTTTTTAATTCTCATGGTTTTATTGTTTCTGGAGAATTTAATTTAAGAGAAAGACTTATTTTCTGGTTTCTGGGGTTTGGGTTTTTTTTCGAATCAACAAAAAACCCCACAAACCTGTGCCTCCAGTGAAAGGAAAACTTTCCCTGCCAGAATTAAGTGGAGGAGGAAGAAATCAGGATATTCAAACAAAGAAAGCAGGAGTGATCACTACCCCATCGCTGGAGCACACAGGGGAAGGAGAGAGAGAAATGGAACAGCAGCAGTGAGAAATATGCATGCACATTCAGCCCCTTTGTCAAAAAACCTTGTGCTGCAGCATTTCAATTAACAAAGTAGGATGGTTTACCTGATAAAATGCTCCCTGTGTGAGTGTAATTACATATTTATGCCCCACAGAGATTTTTTAATTTCTCTTCAGTTTGTTTGCCTTGAAAGTATTTGTCACTGGAAATGTTCTTGATGTGTAATTTTAAGGCAGGGTTGGCCAAATGTGTGGTTTGTTTTCATTTTAGATTTACTTCACTGAAGAAGGATTGGAAGATAATGTATATTTCCAGCGCAAAAAAAAAAAAATTCAATAAGAAAGGTGATACATCATCCAGCAGCAGAAAAAAAAATGCGCTCAAGTGCTGCTTCAGAAATTTCACTGTTTTTTTTTTTCTTCTTCTCACTCTTACTTGAAATATATTCTCAGGTGCTTGAAATAGCTTATTGTTCTGCCACTTTCATTTTGTCCTTGCTCCCCAAACCCGCCTCTTGTGTTCCCAGTGAGGCTGCAATGAATAGGCAGTTTTTGGGTCATTATTTTCCTATTATTTGAGCCCCTTCCTGAGCAATCCCTGTCTCGGCGCTGAGCACCAGCCCACCTCCAGCAAGGCATTACAGATGTGCTCCAGCCTACGGGTGCGAGCGATTGCATTGTGCTCGATAGGGCTCAAGTCACATTTGTCTAAGGACTCTGCTGGGTCAGTGCCTGGCAGAGTACAACTGTTGTAAATTCATTGTCACGCCTTCATTTAGCCATAGAAAAGCACAGTTAAGACTTCGGAGAGCTGCTTGAGTGCTTAGTGAAGAGCAGAACCCTAGCTCCCACCAAAATCTAGTCTGTCGCTGTTGGTTTTCTTCCTTATTTTCCCCAAACTTCTTCAGACAGGATGGGAAAGGATCTGAAAGTCAAAACTGTACCAGTTTTGGCTGGAGAATAACATGACAGGAGGTCACTGCTGGCTGTGGAGGTCAATATCTCTCTAAGAGATTATTAGAGAGGTTTCCTCAAGCCACACAGTAGGTCAGCCAGTGTTTTTGAGAAGCCACCACCATGTGATCCATTTTACTGAGGATTATGTTAGTTTAACCTTGCAGGTAGGGAAGAAGTTTGAGTGGTATCAGGAGTCAAATCTGCAACCACATCCCCTTCCCAAAGACCAGGGTCACTGGGGCACTGGATCATTGACTGGCACAGGAATGATTCTGCTGGGGCAAGCAGAGCTTCTAGCTCTGGAGATGACAAACATCCATACTTATCTCCTAGACCTGACAGCAATTTTTAACACTGGCATGACTGAATTCATCTTACAAGCCTGGCGGAGATAAGTGGAGTCATGAAGTTGGCTTTGCTTCTTCCTCTCAGACAGATCCCAAAGGGTCGTGACTAGCATCTGTTCTATCTCTTCGAGGACACACAAGGCGAGCTTGTATCTTCTTTTTACTACCAGGTTGTGTGAGAAACTCCAGGAGCGAGGCTGAGAGATGTTATTTGACTTTGGTGCCTGCCAAGCTGTGACACTTCCCCATCTCAGCCAGAATTGTCTTCTCTCCCCCAGCTGTCCTGATGCACGTGAAAGAAAAGCTCCTAGATGAAAGGCAAAGAAGCTGGCTAAGGCCCAACACATGGTCATGGGAACTGACCTTGGGGATAAGGAAAACATGCAAAGGAAATACCCTAAAAACTCAACCCCTACAACATGCCATCAGGATGGCAGGGCTCTATTACAGATCCTATGCAATGTGGAATGGAGGATTTCCCCCCATTTTGGTTACCCAAGAAATAAAAACATCCTTTCGGCTACGAACCTGCAGCCATCACCAGTGTGCTGTATCTGCATGTGGTTCCTGCTCCTCCCAAGGGTGGCTGCCAGAATGCAATGGAGAACTGGTATGGATTAACATGCAACAGGGTGGCTACAAACCTGCAGCCATCACTGCTGCTGAGAACTGGTATGGATTAACATGCAACAGGGAGAGCATTCTGCTGCTGCATGAGGTCTCTGCACCCTTTTCAATCAGGTCCTCACCTGCAAATCATTCACCGGGCCATTCCCATCTCAGACACCACCTCTGTAACCCAAGATGAAGTGTGAAACTGAGGCAAGCAGCTCTCAGGTCCACAAAGTCCCATCTGAGAACCTGGTCACACAGGAATTAGGGTGCTGCACCCTCACTTAAGCTTTACCCATCCTGTTGGGTGAGGTTTCTCACACTCTTTATATCCTTCCATGCAATCTTTTCGCAAATGTTTTCCTGGACAAGAAACCCCACCCTATCATCACAAGCATCCTCGGTTAATCTGGACGCTCATTAACTATTGCAAGCCTAGCCTTTAAGCAGGAGATGTTCCAGCTTCCAGGGGCAGCCGTTTGGCTCCTGCCTAGCTCGAGTGCAGCTCCCCTGGAAGACAGCATCCCAGGGCTGCCAGCCAGACCCGTGCCAGCAGAAGGGTTGCTTGGCAATTCCACTCTGCAGTTTCTGGAGAAAAAGTTAGCAAGGACTGCTAAGGAGGCTGGCCAAGCACCACTGCACCCCAACCCTGCTTAGCCCAGCCCCATCTTGCAGCATGGCACCCTGGGGAGCCATTGCTACCTAACCCCCAAGCTCCCAAAGACATGAGGTATGCCTCTTGGGTCTCTTTACACGTGAAAACTTTGACATTCAGCCCGTAGGGACAGGAGGGACACCTGTTCATTGATTCCACGGTCTCCTGAGGTTTCTTCTGGCCCCATCTTTCTGGGATTACTCACCACCGCCTGCTGTCAGGGTGGTTTGGAGATGCTGGCAGCTGTTTCCCAGCAGCTAGGCTGAAGTCAGACACCAGTTAGTTGTTGACACCAATTAGTTCTGGCTTGAATGGCCCAAATGATCTGTTCATGCTGCAAACTAAGACTACTGGTAACAGCAACAAAAAAAAGCAAAGCACAACAAACAAACAATCGAAACATACAGCCTTTTAAAAGGTATTAGCTCCCCTTACTGTCTCAGTACCACTGTAAGACCCAACACACTCTCTAGTCTCATGTTCCAGGGATGTCTTATTATATTATCATGAGATGGACAACTGCCACGCTGCTGCCACACGTCCCTTGCAGAGGTGAAAGGCTGCTCATGAGCTTCCAGCTCCAATTCTGGCACATTCTGCTTCTTCGCCTATGCTTCTCTTTCACTTCCCTGTCCTCTCTTTTACCCCTTAACCAAAGATGCTCTATCAGCCCATGTCATTGCTGGGTATGTTTGAGTGCATGAAAAACTCCTGAAGGATATTGGTTTCTTTGAGAGGTTTGCACACAACTCCACATATCATCTTCGAAATATCTGCTTTTTTAAGCTATATGGTAATGCACGCTGTGCATCTGAGATTAGAATATGCCCCTGAGGAACAAAACCCTCTTCTCTCTTTACAGCTGACAATGCATAGCTTATTTTTATGAGCTCCTCATTTTCAAGAGATTCAACTCCATGTTTTGGCAGCCACAGTTTCAAGGGAAATCTCCAAAGATGGTTCAACTTTGAGCGTTGCCGTTTCTACCTCCGGGGTGCAAGCATTCACTGGGTGGCATTGACCAGTGGCCTGTGTGCCCAAAGTGGGGCTGAGCATTTCAAAACTTCCAGCCTTCTAACAGGCAGCCTCAAGGGTCTCAGGGAAGATGCACGCACAATGAGAGGATACTCTTGGAAACCCCAAGAAGATTGCTCAGCTCCTGTGGCCTCCTCCTGCTGCTTTGTAACGGTCTATCATCTACCACCTCCTGTCCTCCACTCCCATCCCATAGTGCTCCTAGGACCAGATCCAGCATCCACAGGTTCACAGGACAAGACTTTCTGAGGTGGGTTTTGGATCAACCCCTTGGGCTATCCTGCTCACCCCTTTTCATTACCAAAGAGTTCAATACAATTCTTGGCCTTTCTCTTAAGCCATAATATGTAGATTAAAAAGAGAAAATAGTGGAAAAACACCCCAAGAGATTAGGGAAATAAAATGTGGGGTTTTTTGACTAACATTAGGGGACCTGAAGAATTGGTTCCTCCTATAGGAACAGTTTGCATCTCACCTCAAAATAAAGTTTATATACCCATCTTGTCTCCATCCCAACCCTTCTGAAGAAACACTGCCTTTAAACTGCATCACTAACATCTGTACCCAAAGGTAATTTCAAAAGCAGAAAAAATGGGGCAAAAATAAGGTGAAGTAAATAAACTGTTCCAAAAGGGCACATCATCAGCACACAGGGGAGCAGACCAAGAACCCCAAGACTGTGTGGTTGTACAGGGTCTACCACCCTTCTGGCCTGATCCTGTCCAGTCTCTAGTCTGCCACAATAACAGCAGCAACAATAATGAATTAAGTTCTGCCTGCAGTAGATCTGGCTATTTCATTTTGGCAGCGCGAATGTTGCTAAGTGAAAGCACGTCTTTCTGAACTGCCTTGCTCATGGGAACCATTTAATCATTATAGAGCAATTATAGAGGTCTTTATTCAGTTGTTCCTTAAGTCCTCATTCAGGCAAACCTATTTCAATGGGAACTGTGCCTGAAAGGGACTCATCAAAACCTGACCAGGAAATGGCCAGTAAGAGTAACCTATTTCCAAGAGAGAAAAACTCATGCATTACATCCATAATGGGTAACTTCTTATGAATACACCTATTGAAGTGTGTTATATTCATTAAACTCCATTTGAAGAGGAAGGGTAACCTTCCAGTTAACACAATTTCTACAGGCTCGTGAGAGCTAGGTTCCGTTCCTGGCTTTGACATAGACTCCCCCCGTGGCCATGGTCACACCACTTCGTCATTTTACCTTGGATTTAGCAAAATTGGTAATAAACTGGGACAGTAGTAAGCATCAGCTGAACTGTAGTTGTGGACTGCAGCTCCTGGTACCACCTCTGCAAAACAGAAAAAAGAACAGAACATTTCTCTTATTTTGTCTCCTTTTTTCTTTTTCCTGTGCACATTTTGAGGCTGGGTCGGTCTTTTGTTCTACGTACGCCCAGTGCATCGTACAATAAGTCTTTGATCGGGGCTGTGCTGTAACACCGAGTAATAATACTAATTGTTATCAATACAAGCAAACAATGCTGTGCTTTTGTGGCAAATGTCCACTAGGAGCTTGACTGAGACCATCAACATTTCATTTGGGACTTAAGCCCCATTTGAACTTGTCTCCCAAAGCGAGAGTTTACACACACAATTTAGTCCCTATTTGAGCAGTGCCTTTGAAGATGTAAAGTACTAAATTGTGTATCTGTATGTATGAGAGACAGAGACAGAATGTGTAATTTCTTTCTGCATTCAGGGAACACAAGATTTCCTTTTTTTTTCCCTCTTTTTGGAAGGAAGTTTACTGCTGAGACTATTAGACAAAATGCAAATGTGCAGACTGTTTGTTAAGGCTCCAGGAGTGAAAGCGCAGGCAGTTGTTACCACCAGTATTTCTAGGAAAACGGGGAAATCTTTGTCTTTAAGTGTGTTTATTTAGCTAAAGAAAGTTTGCACAGCTTGTGGAGGACGGTTCTGGAGGAAATTAAATTTCAGCTGCACCTCCTCCATATCACTCCTACACCTGCCAATTCTTCCAACCGGCCGGTGATGTCCTGCACCCAGGGCTCCAGCCCGTGAGCATGTTCACAATGCTCATCACCCTTCAAGATGAGGGGTTGTGCAACCACCACTCTTTTCCTTACCTTTATCCAAAAAAAGAGGGAACAACCTCACACCTGCACACAGCAGATTGACTCTCGTAGCGGAACCCACCAGGAAAGCTCCCAACAGTGCAGGCAGGAGATGTGCTGAATTTCTGAGGCAGATTCAAGAAAAATAAAATTATATTATATGTTTATATAGGCTGGTATAGGTTGATCCAATCTCGACACATCGTAAGCCAAATTTGCTCCAGAATACATGGAGTCATATTAGCTTATTAAGTCTTATTATCTTGGACATAACCCCACGCTTACGTGTCTATACAGCTCCCAAGATGAATCTAGCTTGTGTCCAACTAGGATGGGGAAAGTATTGGTGGGATCCCCAGGGCCACGCTTTGTTGCACTTCTCTCCACACTTGCCTTCAACCTATGAAATCACTGATCCATAAAAGCACCGCAGTACAGGCAGGTGAAAGTATGTCTTGGAAATAACAAAAGCTTTAACCTTTTACATGGTTTGTTGGCAGAAGAGGATCTGAGAATGGAAAATGGGCAAGAGAAACAGAAAAAGCAGAGACATCTGCAGACATTGACCAGGACCTTGGAAACAGAAGAAATGAGCAGAGCCAGAGGACGTTTGTGCACAACATATCTTTCATGAAAGACAAACTGTGGTCAACCAAACTGCACAGCAAATTAATGCAACTATCACAAATTATTTTGATGAGAAGTTTCTAAACTAAGTATTTTGGTCCCTCTGTTCAAAACCAGTGCTTCCATTTCAAAATATCCTTAAATTTTATTTAAAAAAATTCTGAGAGTTTTAAAAAAAAAAATCTCTCAAACCACATTGAGATTTGTTGGTTAGGGCTCAAAGACCTTTAATTCCCAAATATACTTAAATTTTATTAAAAAAAATATCTTTCAAACCACATTGAGATATGTTGGTTAGGGCTCAAAGACCTTTAATTCCACCTAAAGAGATATTTTTTCTCTACTTGTTGGAACATTTAAATTTTTCAAAAAAAACCCCTATATGACCAAAAACATTTTTCCCAATTTTCAGTTGTCATCACCGACACCGCCTGCCCCCAAATCCCAGTTATCAGAACGATTTGTCTCCAATTTCCTTGGAAGCACAGTCATGAGTTGATATATTAGTGTTACAGGCCCTTATTTAAATTTTTCAGAAAAAACTCTATATGACCAAAAGCATTTCTCCCAATTTTCAGTTGTCATCACTGACACCCTCTGCCCCCAAATCCCAGTTATCAGAATGATTTGTCACCAATTTACTTGGAAGCACAGCCATGAGTTGATATATTAGTGTTACAGGCCCTTTCCTTCCACAAGACCTAATCATCTGCTATTAATATATTCCTGGTAATTGTTCCATAAAGATTCTGGTGCAAGTCAATGCAGCTGTATTCTTTTACAGTGCCACAATAAGGCTGAGAGCCAGCCAGCTCCGTTATACGTTAACCTGCTGATGATAGGACGCAAGTCGGCATCAGCAGGAAGGACAAGCAAACTCCTACCACCACCACAACAGGACGAGAAGGCAGAGACATGATGTCACATCATTGAGGCATTGCCAACACATTACGAGTGGAAGGGTCAGGTGAATAAAAGTGTCTATAGATTTGGCTCCCTGGAGAAGAGGTCGATTTTTGCAAGGTGTGTGGTTTACCTGCATTTTTGCTCTTTTAGTAGTTTATACACATCCCAGATACTAGGCATTCCCTTCCAGGAAATATCTAACACTCTTTGAATTTGTGCAAAATATTTGCTACACTTCCTTGAAAAAATACAATAGAATCACAGAATGGGTTGGAAGGGATGTTAAAGATCATCTAGTTCCACCCTGCCCTGTCATGGGCAGGGACACCTCCCACCAGACCAGGTTGTTCAAAGCCCCATCCAGCCTGGTATTGAACCCCTCCAGGGATGAGGCAGCCACAGCTTCTCTGGGCAACAATAACAAAAAAATAACAATATAAAAACATGATTTGCATTTCAGCAGCACCAAGGCAGCCCAGCTGGAATCAGCATCATGTCATGTTATATTTCATATAGTGCCAGAAGTGAACCCTAATTCAAAGTTGCCACGTAAAGCATAAGTAGAAGATGGGAGGAATGATAAGACAGAAGATAAGAATAAGTTAGTTGTACAGCCAGCACTAGATTCCAGCAATATATTTCATCTGCCTATACATACATGGTTATATCTAAGTTAGTCAACCTGGGTTCTCTCTAAAACCTCTGAAGATCTAGTCAGTAAAATCAGTCAAGCGTCAGGTGCAATTCAGTTTTTCTTAAAGTACATTTTCAAAGATGGTCAACTTTCAGTTTCTACCATAAAAACATCTTTGTTTCCCACCAGAACCACATTTGGACTAGTACAGCTGTATATGTCTGGTGGACATATAGACACATATGCTCACTTACTCAGCAGTGTATGTCTGGGGTTAACCTACCCCAGCTCTCTCTCTTTCCACCCAGGTCCCTCTGTATTAAGCTGCGTTGTCTCTCTGGCATAGGTAGAACAATCTCAGTCTCTCACCCCACAGTTTTCTACTTCGGTTCAAAACAAAGATCTTCCCCTCTTCAGTCATCTAGAAAGCGAGAAAAGTGAATGCACATGGAAAGCCTTCATACAAATCTGTAGGAAGCTAAAGAACCACATTGTACTTATTCTCATGTTGAGAGATCTATATTTTCCTTCAGTTTGATTTTTACAGCTCGTGTGTGCACACACTCAGCACTGTGGGGGAAAAAAAAAATAAGAAAAGAAAAGCTATCTTCAGTAGCGCGATAAGTTATCTTTCCAGTGATACTTTTCCCCCCTATCTGAATTTAAAATGAGTCAGGTCTGGATGGAGGAATACCTCTTGCTGCTTTGTGTGCATATGTACTGCTCCACTTGTGCTTCTATACAGGTTTTGTATATATGTGTGCATTATGCATGTATTAATAATGACTCTTTTTTTGTTGTTTATGAGGGTTTAGTAGATAAAAAGGATAAATGTAGTGTGCTTGTACACAGCAGTACCCTGGGACTAAAACAAATGCATAGCTAAGAACCTACTTAATTAACTCATCTTAAGAAAAGAAATTCTTTCAAACACCATGCAGAATTAAGGCACATTCAGGCAGGTTTCTCAGAGACCAAAGTTGCAGACAGATGCCAAAAAGGAACCAACAAATATTTCCAGTGAGTTACCAACCTAATCTAATCTGTTTATTGTGTTTGTAAATTCATGAGGCACCCAACTGCTTATCCAAATACCACACTTCTGTGGATCAGGTCCTAAATTACGATGTGTGTGGCATATTACTTCAAGTACTAGACTTCTTTAAAGATAGTCCCTTGCCTTATGAACATCCATTCCTGCAGAGATGGAAGCTTCTGTTCAGAGGCACCGCGTCCTCGCAGATCCCAGTGGTAACTTCTGCATTTAGTGAAATCATCCTTTGTACTAATTATATTTTCCAACTGAAAGCAAAAAAACAAAACAAAACAAAACAGTAGTTTTTCCAAAACAGATTTTCTTTCATTATCCTTTAGCAAGCAGGCTTACTATGGTTGGATATAGCCAACAGAAGAAACAGATCACAGAATCTTAGTGGTTGGAAGGGACCTCCGAGATCATTGAGTCCAACCACAGATCATTGAGTCCAATCACATCCAGAACTACATAGCTGAACACAAAAATATTGGTCTGAAGAAGGGAGAGAAACAAGGAAAAGGTGATTTATATATGGCTATTTTATTCCATTTACTCTCTTCTGGGGACATATTGCCATGCACTCTTGGACGTGTCTTTGTGGCATGGAAATGGGTTCATGTC
>NW_015090883.1:1167225-1227441 GCF_001431845.1 Calidris pugnax
TCACAGAATGGGTTGGAAGGGATGTTAAAGATCATCTAGTTCCACCCTGCCCTGTCATGGGCAGGGACACCTCCCACCAGACCAGGTTGTTCAAAGCCCCATCCAGCCTGGTATTGAACCCCTCCAGGGATGAGGCAGCCACAGCTTCTCTGGGCAACAATAACAAAAAAATAACAATATAAAAACATGATTTGCATTTCAGCAGCACCAAGGCAGCCCAGCTGGAATCAGCATCATGTCATGTTATATTTCATATAGTGCCAGAAGTGAACCCTAATTCAAAGTTGCCACGTAAAGCATAAGTAGAAGATGGGAGGAATGATAAGACAGAAGATAAGAATAAGTTAGTTGTACAGCCAGCACTAGATTCCAGCAATATATTTCATCTGCCTATACATACATGGTTATATCTAAGTTAGTCAACCTGGGTTCTCTCTAAAACCTCTGAAGATCTAGTCAGTAAAATCAGTCAAGCGTCAGGTGCAATTCAGTTTTTCTTAAAGTACATTTTCAAAGATGGTCAACTTTCAGTTTCTACCATAAAAACATCTTTGTTTCCCACCAGAACCACATTTGGACTAGTACAGCTGTATATGTCTGGTGGACATATAGACACATATGCTCACTTACTCAGCAGTGTATGTCTGGGGTTAACCTACCCCAGCTCTCTCTCTTTCCACCCAGGTCCCTCTGTATTAAGCTGCGTTGTCTCTCTGGCATAGGTAGAACAATCTCAGTCTCTCACCCCACAGTTTTCTACTTCAGTTCAAAACAAAGATCTTCCCCTCTTCAGTCATCTAGAAAGCGAGAAAAGTGAATGTACATGGAAAGCCTTCATACAAATCTGTAGGAAGCTAAAGAACCACATTGTACTTATTCTCATGTTGAGAGATCTATATTTTCCTTCAGTTTGATTTTTACAGCTCGTGTGTGCACACACTCAGCACTGTGGGGGAAAAAAAAAATAAGAAAAGAAAAGCTATCTTCAGTAGCGCGATAAGTTATCTTTCCAGTGATACTTTTCCCCCCTATCTGAATTTAAAATGAGTCAGGTCTGGATGGAGGAATACCACTTGCTGCTTTGTGTGCATATGTACTGCTCCACATGTGCTTCTATACAGGTTTTGTATATATGTGTGCATTATGCATGTATTAATAATGACTCTTTTTTTGTTGTTTATGAGGGTTTAGTAGATAAAAAGGATAAATGTAGTGTGCTTGTACACAGCAGTACCCTGGGACTAAAACAAATGCATAGCTAAGAACCTACTTAATTAACTCATCTTAAGAAAAGAAATTCTTTCAAACACCATGCAGAATTAAGGCACATTCAGGCAGGTTTCTCAGAGACCAAAGTTGCAGACAGATGCCAAAAAGGAACCAACAAATATTTCCAGTGAGTTACCAACCTAATCTAATCTGTTTATTGTGTTTGTAAATTCATGAGGCACCCAACTGCTTATCCAAATACCACACTTCTGTGGATCAGGTCCTAAATTACGATGTGTGTGGCATATTACTTCAAGTACTAGACTTCTTTAAAGATAGTCCCTTGCCTTATGAACATCCATTCCTGCAGAGATGGAAGCTTCTGTTCAGAGGCACCGCGTCCTCGCAGATCCCAGTGGTAACTTCTGCATTTAGTGAAATCATCCTTTGTACTAATTATATTTTCCAACTGAAAGCAAAAAACAAAAACAAAACAAAACAGTAGTTTTTCCAAAACAGATTTTCTTTCATTATCCTTTAGCAAGCAGGCTTACTATGGTTGGATATAGCCAACAGAAGAAACAGATCACAGAATCTTAGTGGTTGGAAGGGACCTCCGAGATCATTGAGTCCAACCACAGATCATTGAGTCCAATCACATCCAGAACTACATAGCTGAACACAAAAATATTGGTCTGAAGAAGGGAGAGAAACAAGGAAAAGGTGATTTATATATGGCTATTTTATTCCATTTACTCTCTTCTGGGGACATATTGCCATGCACTCTTGGATGTGTCTTTGTGGCATGGAAATGGGTTCATGTCGAATGCCAGCCAAACAAGAGTGAACCATATTCATTACAGGCTTCCTTACAGATAAGGTTCAGAGATGAACACAATTTCTCAAACCTCATCTTGTCCCTAAACTCTTCTCCTCTCGGGGGACACAATCTTCAAAACCAAAACCTCAAATCAAATGGATCTGAGCGCTAATGATTCACCATAAAACACAAGCTCAGTTTTGGAAGTAATATCCTACTATACAGAAGAGCTAAGAGCCATTCATCTGCCATGGAAACCACTGGCTTTTTCCACTGAGCAAAACCACAACGTGGCAGGCAGTCACAGAAATAGCTCTTACTCATACAGGGCTGTGATCTTCTAGTTTGTTTTTTTTTTCTGGGATAATGTTTCATTCTGTGCCACATCCAGCAGGTCAGGTTTTCCCAGGTAGCTAGCAAATGCTAATGAAACATTCCCAGTAGTGCTTCACAGCTAATTCATCCTTTTCCTAAGATGGACCTAATGAAACAACACTACTCAGAGTGTGATATCCCACACCATCAACATCACCCTGACGAAACGGCATTATTGAATTATTTTTTTGTTATACTCCCAACTATTCAATCACTCTCAAACCACCACATGAGAAAGTCGAGCCCAATTGGGTATCTGAAGTCTATACCTGTTATACCCCCAATTATTCGATCACTCTCAAACCACCACATGAGAAAGTCGAACCCAATTGGGTATCTGAAGTCCATCAATATTTTTGGAACACTTTGGCCACTTTGGAGGGACTTGAGAGAGATTATACTTTTTACTGCTTGAACCCCACAGGAACTGCTTGATATGAAACAGACTTTAGAAGGGGGCTGACGTCTTGGTGTGCAAGACTCAATATCTGTATTTTCCATCTGGTTTATATAAGGAATCCACACCTACCCCATCCATCTACAGAGTCTTTCCCTCCAGTTCAGTTAGTGATAACCACAAAAATGCTAAACAGAGCAAACAAGGATTTACCCTAAAGTAATCTGCAGGTGCCACATCAGCCAATCTTCCCTTCAGATACACATAGAGAAAAGATAACACACAATATTTAGCAATCCATTTTTCTATTCTATTTCACTACCACGTCAAGGGAAAAAAAAATATAAATATACACGCAGGCATATATATATGGAATGGAGTGGATGCAGGAGGAGTGAAGATACAGGAAAATGTAACATTTAAGTCCCTATAGTCAAGCTTTTGCTGCATAATCAAAGAGGAAAGTAAATCCAAGAATGTGCAGAAATTCCGAGCTGAGATCAAAACTGGAACTTGTTTTCCTTCCCCAAAACATTGTTTGACTTCAGGGCATTGTAGTCCTCCACCTTCTATATGTCCTCAAAAAAAAAAAAAAGAGAACTGTGTAATGGGAACAGGTGCCAGCAATAAAGCCCAGAAACTCTATTTGTCCTCACAAGAAATTGTCATCTCACTACAGAAGTACAGCCTGGTACTGTCGATAAATATAAACAGCATTTTGATAAAGATAAATTATAAAGCGGTTCTTTGGTCTTCTGAAGAGACCGGGTATTGTGGACAGCTGTTTGGCTGCTGGAGCTACATTTAATGAGATTTATGCACAAAATTGTTTGCACATTTGAGTGATATATTTCACAATGGCACTGAAAACAATTGGGTGTTGTGGGATAAGTACCTTTTACAGTATATCAAGGTCAAACCTTTTACTTGATGTACTTAACTAACCATGTAAAATATTACATCAGCAAGCCTATGAGGCACTTAGAGATATATTCATATTTGCATAATGTCCTCTGTAAGTTAGTCTGCGGTCCTTAAGGGTGTTTAGAATAACTGCATGCAAGAATATACTTAATCCAATCTCATTTTAGCTTTTGCTCTTTTAAGATTTCAAAATTAATAAATCCTCCTGATACTCCAAATTACCATGAGCTTTTATAAGCATAACTTTGTAACTTTAACCCATTTATGAACATACCCTACAGGCATATGTACTAATGAATAAGAAATAACATTAGAAGTTTAAAGATGGTCTCTTTATGAAGTAATGTAAGAAAATCCTGTTAGCTGGATCAAGTACAAAAGTGTGATTTCTTAAAAATAGAAAATCCTTCACAAAATTACTTGTAATTACAATAACCAAAGGATAAAAAGTAAGAATAGTTTAAGTATTGTGCATTATTTAACTTGGTACATGAAATATGTTTTATGTATATGTATGAAGCATGCAAATAGAAATCTGATCTAAAGTGTGCTTCCATAGCTACGGGATTTTTATTTATTTATTTATTTTCTATTGTGCTAGATTGCTGTCAAGAATGCTGACAGATAAAGCATTTTAAATTACCTTAAACACTTGGTGCTTCTTCAAGTGAATTAAGCTCTTCTCTTGTTTGCCTGTAAGACATTTAGAAGAGATGGGGAAAATCTTCCTGGTCAAAGGTTCTCCCCCAGCATCCCACAAGTTCTCCAGGATCCACAAGCTAAACACCTTCTTTGGAGAATTAAAAAGATGATTAAAAGCTCATCAAAATAAATGGGTCAATAACTAACATCTGTCCTGCTTGGCACGGGGTTGAAGCAGCAACCACTGTCTGCCCACCATCAGGAGTCCTTACAACCCATTGAAGGAAATATCCTGTTGACCAAACCCTGCAAGTCGGGGAAGGGAAGGGAATGAAGTCCCAGACACTGATCCTGGTGGCTCATGGGGAAAAAGGGCCATGTGGGAACCACATGGAAGTGGGAAATAAAGGTTCGTTTTGCCCACCACCTACTTAATATGGGCAGAAAAACCCCAGAGTATCTCTTGCTTCCCCCCACCCCTTCTCACTTAAACATTAAATGGCCAAACTATAGGGACCTCCCCCTTCCCAGTTATTACTTATTATGATAATCC
Organism: Calidris pugnax; assembly: GCF_001431845.1. Classification (NCBI taxonomy): domain Eukaryota; kingdom Metazoa; phylum Chordata; class Aves; order Charadriiformes; family Scolopacidae; genus Calidris; species Calidris pugnax. The sequence goes on from NW_015090883.1 coordinate 1,172,146, forward strand.
ATTTTGTTCTGTTCCCAGATCAGCCTTAATCACTATTCTCCTTGCACAAAATAACTAAAAAAGGGATTTTTATCTGGTATGAGCAGTCAGTGTGTATCATCAGAGCTGCTTTAGATCAATGGAGCTATGATACTAAGAAAAGCTGAACAGCTGGCCCTGAGACCTCAGTGTTCCCAATAGATTAACTCTGTTGATTTCCTAAGAGTGGCATTTCAGCATATCGAGAATGTATTGCTTTCAGAAGGAGGACAGGTGCAAGTCCCAGACGTCAAAGGAGTCACCCTGTTATTGTGAGGAAGCTGAAGTGTATTGACAGGTCTCACAACGAAAGCCATTTCATTCATCACATGTTGACTTTGGCAAGTTTTTGCCCTGCTCAGTGGAGCAAGGATAAAATAAATTTAAAGCAACGACAACGGAGATTTTGCCAGGTGGGTGTGCTATAGAGATGCTCTACCGCTCTTCCACTGGATGTCACTCTGACATTGAGCCGAATTCTAGACTTTCCGCAGACCAAAGTGGCTTTGTTCGGGGAATAATGCAAGAGCTGGTGGAGAGAAAAGCCAAGTGACTTCTTACTAAAACAGCTTCAGATATCCAATAACTCTTTGAGAAGTGGGATCGTGCTTTGTCACAGGGATTGATGGGGAAAGACAGAACCTAAAGAATAATTCTTCAGCCTTAGCAAAACAAGGCTGAGAGGGGATAGATCTGCTCTAAATAAATCTGTACATTTAATGCTTAGAGGGAGAAACTACTGAAGCTAAAGGACAGTAATGCATGTGAACATAAGAGAACCTTGATCTTATTTAGACTGGAAATTAGAGGAAGGTTTCAAAGTGTAAGATCAGAGCTGCCTGGCTAACTGGACTAGCAGGACAATTCTCTCTCTCCACCCAAGAAAACAAACCCCAGCTGGGATTAAAATGAACCTTGATCTATTTACGAATAGCACTTCATCACTGTGTGGGTCAGGAGGTGACTTAACTCTATGACCCAGGAGGTCTCTTCTATTCTTCAGTCATCAGCAGCACCGTAGCTACTGCCCACCTCTAATACATAATAAAGCAAAGGATTTTGTATGGAGTACAGTCCACAGCTGAGGAGGAGTGGAGATATTTCTGCCTCCCCTACGCTGGCTCTGTCACATTCACAACACGAGGGGACAGTCAAACAGGACTAGGAGATGTCCTGAATGGGGCAGGTTTTATGGCACCATAGACAAAATCACCGGGAACTGTATTTACCTCAAGTCATTAATATTTGGTCTAGAAAGGACAAAGAGAAGCGATACCTCATGCAATGCTAATAGCTGCTAGAGATCTTACCTGTGGTATCCCAGGAAATGCTTTATTAGAGGCAAGTTTGTTTGTTTGCAGAAGAAATTTCAGATCACTTCCCTTGCAAAGCCTCAGAGGCTCTTGGAGATGATGGTTGAGGTGCTCTCCGCACTCCTCCTCTCCTCCATCTAGCAGGTGAGATGCCGTGATATGACTGAGTCTGAGCATGCAGAGACTTCAGAGGGCTTCAGGCCACCTCCTGCTTTCTTTGTGCAAGGCTGCACTGGAGACTGGTGAAGGTCCCGTGCAGCAGAAACATCTGGATCCCCAAACCTCTGACCTTGCAGTGGTGCTGTCGTGCACCTTCTCCAACAGCACAAATGGCCAGGGATCTTACAGCTACTGTCCTCCACAGTGCTTGTGTGAGGGATCCCCCAAGTGTCTCACCTGCATTTTCCACCTTCCCAGGCAGGCTGTTGGAAAGATGGCCAAAAAAATCACCACCCTAGTAATGAAGAGAAAATCCTTCACAAAGGAACTCACACCATCTCATTAAAATAGTAATTAAGGGTCTAGTCACCCAGACCTTTGTAGTCTTCATTATCATCTCCTTAAGTCTTCTCCTGCTGTTCACATGCAGCCTCCAACCAGAGTATGATGATGCCTGAAGAAATGGCAAGAGACAGGTCAGAGTTTGGCTAAGCCCATCTATCTCTCTGTAACCAAAGGTAACAACTCAGATACCTTACCTCCCCATGCCAACAGCAGTTATGAAAAGGAACAATTTTTTAAAAAAAAGCACTGTTAGTCTCCCAAAAACTAAGGAGCAAAAATAACTAACTCTTCTTCCTCCTGTTTGTGATCATGGATACTCATGAATCATTAATCAGGCCTTGGAAATGCCAGTCAAGATCAGGCATCTCCGAGCTACCATCACAAATGTCAGAAAAAAGACCAAACTGGAACACAGAAGGGTTTCTTGTTCTTATATGGATGGTTGTATTACCATGTATATGAAGCAAAAAGTTTCTTCCTTTCAAATTATAGCATTGATAGGAATCTTGAGTTCAGACTCTGGGCCTGTAGAAGATCCAATAGGAAAGCATAGAAAATATAAGGACAGGGAAATATAGTGAGCATAACGAAATCCAAATTGTAGTAATAGATTGCAAATGGTGAGTGTGATTGAAGGGAGGTGAGCTAGACATCTCTGGGAAGGCCACGCTACAGACATTTGTCCGAGTGAACAACAAGAAGACAAAAATAAAATTGAGCATTTCCAAAAAATTCAGAGGTCCATGAACCTTTACAGAGAATTACCAGTATGTCCTTAACAGATAAAAAAAAAAAAGAAGAGGGCAACATTTAACAGCAAAGATTTCTATTGTCTGCAAAGCTAGGAGTAAAAATATTATTTTGTGATAGCAAGACTATTCTTTAAATCCAAAGTATGAATTACTGTCCACAGAATATACCTATTTATGACTGCACAATAATTTTATGTACACAGACAACAGTGTCAAATACACAGAGAAAAAATGTCACTGAACCTTAACCATATGACAAGTTTGAAGTGACTTTATCACCGTATTACTGAAATTATCAAGGAAAGAAGAGTCTGACGTTCCTAAATTTCTTAAAGGATGAATAATTTAATTTAATTCCCACACTGAATAACAGATTTACTTGTAAATGCTCAGACTTTCATTCTGCACTCCGGGTAAGCACCCTGGCTTTGGGGAAGAAACGTTGTATTTTCTTTTATACACAACAGTAAGTTTGAGACAACCCTTCAGCTGTAAATCTCGATTCCCCTCATTTATTGGGCCATCACTGATGCCTCCATAACAGCAGAAGTCAGAGATTTGAGAGTTTTGAAAGGGTTTAGATACACAAGTCCCATTAGACTCATGGGAACCGTTCCTGCAAATCCTTCAGGCAGCTCTAAAAAAATTTCAGACTAAATTCCTTCCCCCTCCCTTTGCATATTTTAGAGAAACTAGACACAACCCTGGAGAAAGGCAGCGAGCAGAGAGGAGACCATGTTATTATTGCTGTTAGCAAGGTAAAACAAGAAAATTGGCTTTGCATGGTAGCAAAGCTTAATAAAAGGGACTTAGAGGTGCCACCACGTTTGTCCCACATGGGGACAAATGACAAAAAGCCAGCCGTGTTCCAGTGCCATGCACTGCAAGGTGAAGTCAGCTGCATACAGCGGCCGGGCCAGAGATGAAAACACTCCCAAAAGATTGCGAGTTACTACTGACCATAGCAAGAAAGATAAGTTTGAAAAGCCGAAGAAAGGGAAGAAGCTCATCCCATTTCAATTAACTGGGGAGGCTGAATGGAAATATTTACTCCCAAATAGCACTATCAGCTTCAAGTCCGGTTCTCCTTTAGGGGACAGAAAGTTTGATAAAAACGCGACACCCCGGTGCTGATTATGATAAATGCTCATTGAAGGTGTATTTTGGTGGCGATAAGGAGCTGTGTGACCTTGCAGGGACCTGGTGCTCCAAGGCAGAAGCTCTCAGGGGCGGCAGGCACACCTCCCTACCCGAGCAGCCCTTCTGCAGGGAAAGCAAATAAAGAAATAAGCTCAGCTCTGACACAAAACATCTTTTAGCTCAATTACTGTTTACAAACACAGCCCTGCTCCTGTCTGGGGAAGCAGAGCCCAGATACTGTCAAACTGGATAATGAAATGGAAAAGGAAAAGGGAGAAAGGAAGAAAAACACCCTTTTTCCCCCAACATCCTTCCTTTTCCCTGGTCATTCGGAGAAACGCATCCAATCCCACCCGGAGACTCGGCAAGGACTTGCCTCCCAAGAGGAGCAGGCAACATAAAAGTCTGGAATGTACTCTGTCCTACACCCATCACGGCACGGCTTTTGAATATTGGATTTAGTGTTGTGTGCTTCCACAGATATAAAATTAGGCCGACAGAAGTCTGGATTCGGGCCCTTGCTCCATACTGCTAACTTGTAGAGAGCCGGTAGCCAAAAGCATTTGGAACGGTTGTCTCTCTCCAGATGCTGCCATTCATTTCTGTGGGAACAAGACCACTTACATCTAATTACAGTTTCTGCTCAAATTAACAGGACAGAAATGACAGCGAAAAAAAAACAAACCAAAAACAACCAACCAACCAACCACTTCTCTGGACTAACTGGGAGACCTTTCGTCAGCACGGCTTATAAAGCCATTGACTTTCAAACACACCAACTTTTAAGTGATTTAAAGTTCACATGTTTCGACTGCTCGGTTTGTCTCATCAGCCTATTAAAGAAACAGCAAAAGGGAGAGAAAACAGACAGTTTTATTAAGATCTCCTGCCTGTGAAAGTTTTCTGAAATGACCATGCGGTTAACTATGGAATTGGGATCATCAGGGCATAAAACATTATTTTCAATATCAAACCAAATGCCAATTGCACCTTACGTTATAGGATGTGGACTAGACGTTACACAGACACCTGCATTTCACTGATATTGCATATGGACTAAACGATACGTATGTAGTCTTACACAGGCATATTCATCTGTCTCTCAATTATGGAAATCAGGTCTAATTCCAGTGAAGGGTAAGAAAATCTGCAGTTTTCAGATGAGAATCAAGCCAGCCACATAGACCTGCCCTTCCTTGCATTACATTTCCCATCAGGGTCATAGCAGCAGTCCAGTGGATGGAGAATATTTCTACCTTTCTAAGTCCACTGGAATTTTGCTATTGTCATCAGCTGGACTACATTACCATCCCAGGTGTTGACTAACTTTGCTTGGACTGGTCCACTCACAAAAAGGATGGAAATCAAGGACAGTATAGGGCTCTAAGGTTCTTCCCTCTGTTTCAGACAGTACTAACGCAGTGGTTGCAGACCCATGAAGGGTCTCCCCATCCTACTGATGAATCAACATCCCATTTAGGTTTCCTCCTGGCTAAACCAACAAGCTGTACATGCAAATCATTCTGTGCTATTAATCATTACTGATTAATTATTCAGGCCCAACCTTGGACAGTTGCTCTCTCTCTTAGATCTTAAACAATGTGTGGTACTTAATTCATATAGTTCCAAAAGAGGGGGTTACATCAACATACTTAATATTAATAGTTTATACATTCAATGGAAAGTTCTGTTCCTTTTTTCATTTAAATTAATCAACAAACATTTGGATATTGTATGAAGAAATAGGTTCAGCCTGGTTCCAAATAGGAAAGGGGGACCTGGAGCAATGCCCAGCTGTCACACAGTGGAGGAACACACACTGTCCCACTTACTGGTAATGGTTGTTTAATCATTTCTAAACTCTTGAGTGAATCTACACCTGATGCACACAGATATTTACAAACACTTACCAGCTCAGAATGAGGAAATTACAGACTTGAAAAGAAACGGACAAATAATCATGCACAGAAGCTGCTGCTGGATATGGGCTCTCTGTCTGATCTCACAAGCAAGTAAGGACCAAATACAAGTGATGAATTACACTTTATAAGACACCCATACCCCATCTTAAGACCACTTCTACTGTCAAAATAATAAAAATTAGTTTGAAGCTCACTCCCAATAAAGTTATTTTTGCCCCATATTTCACAATGGGACACAATTTGAAAGGATCTGATACCCAAGTCCACCTCCTGACTAGTCCCAATGGACAAAGTAAAACCACAGAAAACATTGGACCTCAATTTTGTGTGTGCCAGTTCTGACGGCAGCTGATTACGGAGCAAGAATTTACAGACTGCAACGCACAAGATTTGACTTTTCCATCTATTTCAGCAGCAGAGCCCTTAAGACACAGCAAAGTAAAATTCTTTCTCTAGAAATGTGGGCTTCACCTCACGCTGGACAAACTCTAAGTAACATTTCAAACCTGAGATAAACAAAAGAACAGGAGGAAATATTATACAATGTGGATCTAAAGCAAAATCTTAGGAAAAATATGAATTAGTTTTAATGGAAACTTTTCTCCCCTGTCCTGCCTTTCCTTAGGAGAAAGGAAGACTCTCCAGATGCTCTCACTTACTTATTCCAAACACACAGACATGGTGTTTCCTGGAACAACAGTCACAAAGTTGACAGGTTTAAAGCTTTATCTAGAGGGAACATGATAGGGAATGTGCAACAGAACAGATTTTTCATTTGAGACTCATTCCAAGAGCTGCAAAACTACCAGAGTTTCCGAAATATAGGACAGATTTCCTCAGGTTATTGCCTTACACACATGTCCACACAGCCAACGATTAAAAATTCACAAGAACATCTTGTCATACAGCTCAGCATTCAACTCGCTTTCCAGTCTCTGAATCTAATCTTACCTTGAGCGTTCCTTATCTCAGGAGGAAGCTCAGTCTCGCAGTTAAGGCAGGACCAGGCTGCAGAGTTAGAAGAGTTCAAGTCCTGACCCTGCTTCTGAGTTTTGAAGAACTTGTTTAATCCCTCCAAGACACAGCTTTCCACACATAGAATGGGGATAATACCACTTGCTCTTGGTCTGTTCAGTCTTCCTAGATCTTAAGTTATTTAAGAAATGTTTTCTAACCATAGATTTACCTTTTACTTTCTGGAGCAGGACATCCAACACCATAGAAACCTTTAAGGAATGCAGCAATATCAGTGAAAGCTAGTGAAATAACGCCAAAAGATATCACGGTGTATGCAGCTTAAATCCAGGTTAGAAATAAAAGCTCTCCAGAATGTTTTAAATAAAATTGATCCTGTCTTGAAGACCATGGACCAGCCACACCATTGCTTCTCAATATGGTTCACCATTTAAGAACTGCTTCTTCTCCCACTCTGGTATGAGGCTCCTGGGTCTGAAGGGATCTCATCTCTAATTTAACATTTATTGCATGAAAACCAGGAAGAAGGAAGTGAGTTTTATGACTCCTACCCTGACAAAAACTGAACCGTATTTCAACCTAAAATTGACAGGCCTGATGGAGAGACTTCAGGATGAAGCTCTCTGGCTAATATAGGCCAGATGTCAGGACTGATGATCACAGTAGATCCTGCTAGTCCTAGACAAAAATTGGCTAATCCACTGTGGCCAACTGTCAGCTCAGGCTCATGAACAAGCAGCAATTGCTTGCTGTATGGACATGCAGGCCGTGCAGGGAGGAGCTATAGGGAGGCCTTTGCAAAATTCTGAGGAGCAACTACTGTCCCAATTACCGTAGGCCATTCGGTGATTTTCTTTTGCATATTGGAAAAAGGGATGTTTGGAAGAATACAGCCTGCAAATTGTTCACCCTGTTCCGGTAAGCCTACTAAATCATCTGGAGGTGTCCCAGTTAAGCAGAAGTACAATCCCTATTAAGTGGCACTCATTGCCACTAAGCATCGTTGGACTTACATGATTTCCCTTGTAGATGTCTGGATTAAGTGGTTTTGCCAACTAAGCACCTCCTTTTTCTGATTCAGCGGAGCGTACTGAATCGTACGTATTTTACTGCTTTATATATTTCAAATAGCATGAAAACGGGCTGGTTTTGTGGAAATTAAAATACAGTTTATCTGTTGCACAAGTTTTCAATACACGTGAGCTCCCAATGCATGTGGAATACATTTCATCCCACCTATACATACAGTCCTGCATTATGTATATAGTGGTTTTCAGAGAGCGGCGAACAGCCTTCCCCGTGCACTTACCCTGGTCCGATAACATTCTTAGGAAACAGAAATCATATGCTGAACGTTGGAATAATGTCAGCGCACAAAGGAAGGGGAAATAAATAAATAAAGAAGCCCAAAATCCAGGCACCTTGAAGCAAAGCTCTGAGAAACTGTCCGTCTCAATGGAAAAAAATCAAAATCCGAAGGCTGGCGCATTTGGCGGCTTTCAGAGCGCAGTTCGGGGAGAAATACCTCTTTCTTTGGACACTCAAAGCTCTAGAGTCACATCTGTTTGTGCTGGCCTGAGATTGGCAACACCGCTCCCCGCTGATGAAAGCCCAAGCAATGGTGCCAACCTGCAGGGGAAAGCGTGGCTTTCAGGATTTTTTTTCCCTTTCTTTCCTTTTGCTGCAAGTATTCTAATGCAGCGCCAAGGCGGCCAAAGAGGCGAGGGCACACGAGTTTTCTTTGGAGGATGAAGGGAATGGAAGGAGGAGGAGCTGAGTGCAAGGAAGGAATCTTGCCTGAAAGCTGAACCTGTCATGAAGTTCTTTCCTTTTCGATGATCACGGCGCAGGTCAACAACGATCCGGACCACTGAAGGCAACAGAAGGTTTGCCAGTATCTTCTGAAGAGGCAGCTTCAGTCGCTGTGCCTCTGGGTGGCCAACATCTGCGCCCCCCGGCTTGAGTGTGACTGTGCCTGATTTTCAGAATATAATCTTTACACATCTCTTCCTTTTCAGGTGAGGCAGATCAAGCTCTCATAGCTTTTTTAGGCTCACACCTTTGACCCAGCCAAGTGTTCAGGCACTGATGAATTGGGCCAACCTAATTCATCATCATTCATCAACCTAACCCAAAGCCAACCATCCAGGTGCTTGGTCCCAAGAGATCCTACAGCTTTGTGGTGGATGCCCCCGTTCTTTTACCAAGGGACATGGAGATCTGGAGGCCTCTGAATTTGGCTGATGAGTCTTTTCCAGCTCACGCTTAATTCAGCACAGTCCAAACAACTCACAGTTCCATTTTTCTCCAACCTCTCCAGAGGTTAGTCAAGGAACAATAACCCCACAGGCCAGTCTATAGCTCACGAGATGCAGACAAGGTCCAAGCTGCTCCCTCCACCCCAGGATAACAGGGGTGGGTCAGGGACACACACTTCATTTCTAGGTAGGTTTGAATTAATAGGAATTGACGCTATCGACCACAGTGAGTCCTAAACTAGGGCTCATCCAGGAATAAATGCAAGACCCAGGGATCTACTCTTCTGATGGAGCAGAGGCTGAAAATTGTTTGAAACCCAGGTTCCAAATATGGTTCCCTAATCATCAAGTGGAAAGCAGAGCCAGGAAAACAATACGCACCCTACACCTCCTGAAACAGTGTCACCAGAAGGAAAATAGCACAGAATTCATGAGGGCAAATCTCAGGGAAGGTTGCAGTGCCTTCATAGGGGAAGATTAAAAAAAATAATAATAATAATAAAATAATTTGGACTTGCAGCAGGACTGATATTTCAGCCAGCCTCATTCTCATGCCTTGTAAAATGTCTGAGATTAATTAGATTTGATCCTTTTCTTTAATTAGCGTCTCACTACAGTAGTTCACTGCCATGTCTTTATTTACTTGATTATATCTTCTCCACACCTTTGCCTTCCCTCATTCACCTAATCTTAACATCTTTTTTCCTTCCCTTAAAGCTCTTTATTTTAATGCTTTGATGTTATATTGGCTTCCCCCCCACATGCTTTGTTTAGAAGAAAAACAAAGACAGCAAATGTATAGACAAAACAGAAGAGTCAACTACATCTTGACAAATCAAGCTTTTTAAAAGTCAGAAAAAGCAGATTTAAAGATGAAAGCACATCCTTAACCCAGCTTCCTTCTTCAGAGACCTTAATATGATCTCTTTATGTAACTGTTTGCCAATTAATTCAAAATATAATGCAAGCTGCAATTTCTCAGAGACATGCATTCATTAGGTTTGTGGAAAGTATATAGTTTTCAGACTTTGATTGATTTTTAAATCTCATTGAGATGTACAGAACAAGACATCTTTTAAAGACATCAATTGTCCAAACAACCACTGTTTGAGTCTACAAATTTACAAGAAACAGATGTGTAGAAAACAGAATTTCCCTAGAAGACTGGTAACAACACTTATTCTTAGAGCAATGACAAGCCCTGTTCAAGTTATGACCTACATAAGGAGAAAACAGCAGTTCATCATTGCAGTTTGCCTTTCTCAACACATTACCAAAGCTCATAAGCAGGGGTCACATCCCAGGCTATGAGAGATCAGATTCCTGAACGTGTGAGATTATAAGCTCTAAAAGTTGCTCTGGGCACTTGTAGTTATCACTTCCATCCTCTTGAAAATGCCTTTGCATTGCACCTGTGGCACAAGGACACGTGGCTTTACAGGTAGACACATACCAGAAAACTGTAGGAGACCAGAGAAGTAGTAAGGAGGTGCCGTTAGCATAGGAATGAATGGCAGCCAGAATACAGCCTCAAATGTGGTTCAAAGAGGGTCCAACGATGTCCCAAAATCTGATTTTACGGGGAGAAAAAGCAAACATTTAAAAAAATTAAAAAATCAGCAAAACCTGTAACATGATGACAATACTGACAGGTTCCTCAAGAGTGATAATCAGGATCCTGGCCCTGTCCTCTTTGCTCAGACAAACCTACTGAAGAGAGGAATTTCCTCTGCGACAGAGCGTGCTGGAAGCATGCCCAGGCCCACCACGGCTCCATCCCAGTAGTTCAGCGCGGAGCCCCCGGTGCTATTCACCATCAAGAGAGTGAATTCTATAGCCCCCTGCTTCCCCCTGCCCCGCCAGCAGCCAAATTCCTACGCTGGAGCTATGCAAATCCAGCTCAGCCCCCTTGCCCCCCAACTCCTGCGCTCTGTGCCATATTTTACCGAGCTATTGTTTCTGTACGACAGTACAGAAAACATCATGTATTGTCCTCCACTGACAGTCTCGAGCCACGGAGGAAAATATTCCTGCCCCCTTGGATGAGTTGTGCAAGCACACAGCACGTGCTCGTGCCCCGTTCGCGGTAGCGCGCTTTCACGACGTATGGTGCACACCAGATCATTCTCCCAAAGGAATAATGACAGGACCAGAGGTAATGGTATGAAGCTGCAGCAGGGGAGATTCAGATTAGGGATTGGGAAGAATTACTTTACTGAGAGAGTGGTCAGGCACTGGAACAGCCTGCCCAGGGAGGTGGTGGAGTCACCATCCCTGGAGGTATTTAAGAAACGTGTAGATGTGGCTCTTCAGAGCACACTCTAGTGCCCAATATTATAGGTTTGTGGTGGGGTGGAGTATGTGGGTTTGTGGGTGTGGGGTTTAGTTGGTGGGTGGTGGTTTTGGGTTTGTTTTTGTGGTGGTTGTGTGGGGGGGTTTTTTTGTTTGTTTGTTGTTGGTTATTTTTGGTTTTTTGTGGTTGGACTCGATCTCAGAGGTCCCTTCCAACCACTAAGATTCTGTGATTATGGGGTGCAGCCCATGTCCCCAGCTGATAGGAATTCCCAACAGTGGGTTCCCACCTCAGCCAGCTGACGGGCAGCCTCCCCAGCATCCAAGGTGCCAAACGAGGCACCCAACATCATCCACTAATTGGCCCACGGCAGCTGACGGGCAGCCACCTTCCCCACGGAGGGGGTTGTGTAAGTGGTGTTCAAAGGCGGACGTCCTGCAGCATCGGGCTCTGCCGGGATCCTCCGTTGACTCGAGTTTCCTTCCAAAGCAATTACAGCCACACGCCTCGTCCGGGCACCTCACCGGCGGAGCCACGTTTTTATTTCTCCCACCTGACGAAATAAAAAGCAGGAGAGAATTATTTGTCAGCTCGATCCCTGTGTTAATCTAGTTGCAAGTATAATGTGATTTCCCCCCTGCCCCGGCAGTAGGTATTGCAACACCTTACATATGGATCATTTTAATCTAATATAATCTGGCTGGCTAGAAAGAAGGTTTCCCTCCACCGCAGCTGCTTGTGATTAATGCTAAATATACATGCCAAGCTTAAATCAGCAAGTGTGCATCTTAGCCAGTCTGCCTTTGGTAAATCAACAGTAAACCCTAGAAAATGCAGAAGATGCTGCAAAGCTTTACATGCTTAAGTTATATCCAGCTTTTTTTTTTTTTTTTTCCCCAAATGCTTCCTCTATTTGCCATTTCTAATGCATCATGATCTATTACTTCTTTTCTTTAAGCAAAATTCATTTAAAAGCTGCTGATTACAGAAGATAAGAAGTGTCACCTCACCTTTAGAAATAACAAACCGCGGGCAAATACTCATTAACTGTTTTGTCCTCTTCGTTTTACATTCACTTAACTGCAAACTTCAGCAATAAGAGAAGCATTTCTGTTGAAACCAAGATCAAGCACATATGTTATAATAAAAAAACCCACAAAGCCAATAAATGATAGCTTTTTTTATCATTATTAAATACAAACATGTATTCTTATTTTACTATAATTATCAAACTGGGATTAATATAATCTTGTATATTGCTTCCCTTCACGGTGAATTAAATTATGTAAGAAGTCTCCCACTAGTATTCTTCCCCAGCAAGAAACATTTTAATTGTAAATTTGCCTTTTGGAGTCTTGAAAATTACACACACGCACATTAAAAAAGGCCAGTACTATGGATACTGTGTATCCACTAATCTGTAAATAGACTCCCAGTCCAGGACTCATCTCTGAAACGTGGCATCAATTGCACAGGCTCCCATTTAGTTTTAGTTGAATAAAGCCATACTAGATACGCAAATAACATCAAACTTGCCGGATTAGAAAGGGGCACCTCGTACTCTAAATCATGATTGTCAATCATCACCCAGGATTAAGGGATATAGTTTAAAAACCTAAAAGCAAGCACTTCCTTTTAACTTCTGCCTACTGTGCATTTTGGATTATCGCCCAGAAACAGTATTACTTGAAACAAGGCTGCCTCCCTTCTACCATCTCAGGGAAGTGCATCTTTACCATCTGCTAACCTCTGTTGGGGGGGGGGAGAGAAAAAAATAAAAATAAATAAAAAGTCTCAGCAAAGCATACAATTTAGATTTGAGATCTACTGCTGGCTGTGATTATATTTATAACTCGCTTTTCACAGAAAAATGGGGGGTTATTTTTGGCTTAATAAGTGCTTTCTGAACACAGTCACTGTTCCTACCACAAAGATGTAAGGCAGTTAAAAACCAGAGCAGCTACTCGACTCTTACACAGAACTGGCTGCCTTCCTGAAGCGCTGCCTTCCACGTGAAGGGTTTGGAGAGAATTACTTGGGATGTATTTCATTGCGCTCCCAAAAAATGGAGCAGCATCCCATGGATGACTCCCCCTCTCCTACTGCACATGAGAGAGTCAAGACTCAGCCCTCCTACTCCATCCCCCACCACTTCTCCGATCTTCCCCTGGTTGAGCCACCTCCTGAGACACTTCTGCAAAGATAGTTGTCACCTTCAAAGTCTCTCCTTCACCATCTGAAAAGGCCACGGGAGAGGGAGATTGGTCAACAAATGCTAACATTGAACGTGTATGATGGTTCAAGAAAAGTGAGCTCCAGGTTGGGTCATAAACTGGAAATAATTTATGGGAATAAGTAACAGAACCGGCTGTCGTGGTTGGCCCCAAACTCCTCACTTAGTACCTGATTTTCCAGGCAAATGGGTATGTGGTTTTCCTTATTTGATTTAAAAATTCAGGACATTCTTTGGCATTTGGTTACTTCTGCTCAACAACTTTCGTGCCAGCTGATGTACCCACAAGTTACATGGAGACAGAGGACACAGGGGAAGAGTTGTGGGACCCAACTGTGGCTAAATCCACGCAGAAGAGAAACTGCACAAGGAATCAGGCAGAGTAGGAAGCTGTCTATATGAACAAGGACCTGTCTGCTCTGTTTGAAGGCACTTCCATCTGTGGTTCCATTGCTTTGGCTACAACCAAGGACAACAATACACATCCCATCATTCACATCCATCCTCATGGACTCAGCTAATGCTTGCAGAGCACTAAGGTACACCACGTTATGGACCATTAAAGTTATTTGGGCATGTAAAGTCTCTTCAAAACTGTGGGATTTAAACATCTCAATACTTCCATGGATCTGAGCTTCTAAATTGGATGCTGCAGTGTTGTCTGCTCAGCTTTCCATTGCAGATACCTCAAATGTCCTGGGGCAGGGCACCCTCCATAAGCAAAGATTTCTTCCTACATCTGTTTATCAATGTGTTTCCCCTCTCTCTCTCTCTTTATATATGTACATTTATACACACTCACCATATGTTTGAAAATGTTATAAACGTATGTGTATGTAATGTAGCCAAGTTATAAGGAAGAAAAAACAAACTAGAAGAGAATAAAGTATCATCACTGCTACCCTATTCTTTAAAAATAGGATTACATCAACTTCCATAGTTAATAAGAATTTTTCAAAAATAAGTATTTTTGAAATATCTTTATAATTAAGATGCTCACCAGAATTTGGGGACAAGGGCCATATCCTCAGCTGGTGTAAATTGTCACAGCTGCACCGACTTCCTCTGCACTCCCACAATCTAAATAAGTCAATGATCTTGCCCCTAAGGTACAGTTTATGGCTGCATACTGATTAAAGAAAATATACACTGGTTCTTTAAGCAAGAAGGGGGAAAAACTCAGCTAAGGCTAATCTTATCAACATATAACCTTTTAATCAGATTATTGAAACAACATGTTAATTTATGAAAAGTTCAGCATTCTATTAAATTGCAAACAACGTAGTGAATTGCAACCCAACAGGCTCCTTCATTGAATTCATGCAGCCACTCCTGGCAAAGGCATTCCAAATTTGAACTTAATTAATATTCCTACTCCTGGTTTCCATAGTTTCTTTTTAAACATGAGTACCAGCAGAAACTGGCAGTAACTTTACCCATATTCTCAATAATAACCCCCCTCTGGCTGTCAATATGTATGAAAGGAAAAATTTTTTGCATACCCCAACCAGCCTGTCATTTTCCTGTCTTTTGTCAAAAATATGTTGGCAACTTTTATTTCTCTTTTTTTGCTTACACAGCTTAAGATGCTTAACTGTTTCTCTGCTTGGGTTACGCGCGAGGCACCTTCCCTACTCCACATATTGGAATGAGAGAGGAGTAACCATGTTCCTCCAACTTCAGGTGACAGCCACATCACAAAATACAAATTTCACAGAGATATAGGGAAAAATAAAAAATTTAAAAAAAAAAAAAAGTGTTTTCCTTGGAGAATCAAGAACTTAAGCGATTAAAATGCTTGGTGAAGTGTTTCACGTTTTCCTTCCTTGCCTAGGAACTTAAAAAATGGCTAGTGCCCACCTTGGACCAAGAATTTATTACTTTACACTTTAAAGCTGTTTTTCTGTTCCTATATAAAAGGAGACTGTGATTCACCGTGATCCATACCAGCAATACCTGAATACCAGGAACACAGACCAAGAAAGTCCCATTCCCTTGGGTAAACTTTAACCTGGGATTTGGGATTTATTCCAGTGCATAATCCAATAGCCTATAACACTATGCTTTTTCTAGACCACTTAAAGGCACTAATTAAGGCACTTTTCAACAGTTACCTGCTAAAGGACTAATTGTTCCCTTAATATACAGATCTTGCAATGCCTTGCATGTCACCTCCATTATGGGCTTCACAGTTTCCCATGTTGGGGCTACACCTAAAGCTTTTTCCAGACTTGAAACCAGCACGTAAGCTCAGGGTCTCACCATGGATATATCCAAACTGATTCTTCTCTCTGAATTTCTAGGAGCGGGGTTTTTATTTTTTAGCCCATTAGTCCATTTTAACCAAATGTGGCAGAGGCATAGAAAATTTAAAAAAAAATCCTATGCTCCAATAAATTTTGTGTAAATCATTCAATGCAAAGTTCAGAAATACAAATTTGAGTCTCATTAAAAGCCTACAGACCAAGCTCAACAGTAGTTTGTTTATCCCATCTCTTGACCAGTCGAAATGTGTGAACTGATATCCCATTAGCGCATATGTTAATATCTCATATATCTCTCATACATTAATGTATATCTCACAAGGACCCACAACACAGACGGCCACTCATCCACCCAGAAGTTGGGGGACACAGCATAGCACGGAGGGTGCTCCACAGCGATTTAAGGGAGTCTTGGGAGTCTTCAGGGGGAGGAACCTGTTGGACATCATTCCCCAGGAAATCAGACTTGATTTACTCAGATGTTCAAAGAGCAACCCTTACACAAAAAAAAAAAGCAATTAACACCCCCCTTACAAAATAGGACTTAGATACACACAATCAGCAAATCAGACCTCTGCATCCTTCTTTCCAGCGCTGTTAAACCCCTTGTTCTTTACGGCTTGAATTTAATACTGACCCTGCTTTAAAAACAGGGGAATGGACCAGATGACTTTCTGAGGTTCCTTTCCATCTGAGCTATCCCTTGTCTATCATACACCTAGGAATATAAGCAGTGAGACCTATACTTGCCGTGCACCTAAGGATAGCTGTAGCTGAACTGGCCAGCTGCAAAGGTTAGACTACAAAAAATATCCAAGTCAATACAGATTAAGCTCACATATGATAACCTGGCACAACAAGTCTATAGCATACTCTCAAGACAGTACAGGAGACATATAGTGATGCCATGAACCAACCAATCAAATATTAAACACAAGAAGGCAAACTTGGGTTGGACAGGACCCACATTTCACTCCATCAAGGCTGATGTCAATCACAATTTCCAAGATTCTGAAGAATATGAAGCCTGCCTTCAGAGTACCACAGTGTAAAAAGGTGGTCTTTCACCCTGTCATTCCAAATTCTTCTGTTTTGTTGAGTTGAATCAACCAGGCTCTATTAGCAGTTGCCTCCTGTGTTGCCAGACGGGGAAACTCAAAGCCACCTGTGAATCAGGAGGGGACAAGACGACAAGCAACTGCTTGACTGATAAAGATCCTATTCTTGGACTAGTTCCTGTCTATCCTGCCAAATGTGCCTTGGCTGAGGAGTGTGCAGTGGCCTGGGAGGAGGGATGAAGAGAGGGGAGGGAGTGGCGAGGACTGAAACTGCCTCCAGGTAAGGCAGCCCCAAGGCAGAGTCTAAAGGGAATGGCAGGTGAGATGGAAGCACCCTAGGAGAAACTGGGCATTTGAGAGGATGTCCAGGCAAACACAGGATTTTCTTCAGAAGGAGATAAATAATTTCTTCTTCATCTTGATGGTAGCCTTCAGCCTCTCAGAGTCCTAACTTGAGGGAAGTGCTTTAAAAAAAAATTTAAAAAACCAATCAGGAAGCCCAAGTGGTCCTTTGATGGGACAAAAATATGTTTTGTGGTTCACAGCTCATAACATAGAGAAATGGAAATATGATGGCTAGAAATACCATTGATTGTTGCAGAGAGGAAAAAAACCACTAATTCTTCAGCTCCCCCGGGAAGGACAACAGAGAAGCATTATGATCTGAAACACATTAGCTAGAAGATGGATCCTGGAAAACAAGAGGGTGAAAGTAGTGAGGACATATGAGGGCAGCTCATAAACAGAGCCCCACAGGAAGCAGACAGACATGAGGTGCACCCCAACAGACTGCCAGAGCAGCTCTGAAATATCAAAAAGCCCAAGAAGTCGCTCAGACCAGGACCAGCACTGCAGAACTCCACCTAGGAAGGAAAGTTCACTGTGGAAAAAGAGATCCAGAAAAGAAACTTTCAAGGACAACAGAAGAAGGTCCATTTCTACAAGAAGCCAGTGACGGAACAGATGGATGGCATCTGTAGATTGTCTAACTTGTATCGTATCTCATTGTGCAGTCTTAGACAAATGCACAATCATCAGTCGACCAAACGGTCAGACAGCAGCTGTCACTCATGCAGGCAGAGCTGGGATCCAAGGGGGAGCAAAATGAGAGGGCCTCTTCTTCTCTGCCAAGGACCAGCAGGTGTAGAAGGAGAGAGATGCCAAGCAGAAGGGAACCAAGCTAGAAGAAAACTCATTTTGTTTGAAGTTAGCCAGTGTCAGATTAAAGAAATCAAAGACTTGTTTAGAGTAAAGCAAAGAGAAATAAAGGAAGCATTTTTCAGATTTCAGTCCAAGCCTTTTGTCCAGTTTAACCTCTTTTCTCTTGTTCCTCCATTTGCTTGTTTTCTTCATCAGTCACAACAGAATGGCTCCTCAAGAAGAGACTCATCCCTTGGCTTTGAGATCACCAAAGAGACCAAGATCAAAGCAATTTAGGAAGTGCAGTTTTCATGCCTGCCTCACCATCTATGCTAACGCGCTTCTTCACACAGCACTGCCACTGGAGATAAATCCATATGCAACACTGTGCCGTGGCAGCCAGAGTTACTGTGTGGCCTTTGCAAAGAGAACTACCAAACACTGCAAAGTTCTTTGTTCTCTAGTCTACCACCAGACTTCCAAATGAAAACAAAATCAGCTCTAGATTCTTCCATTTGCCAGGGAAAAAGAAATACAACGAGCCAAGCAAGCTGAAAGGGATGAATTCATTACAGACAGTCTTCAGGGGTCAAAATAACAAGTATCAGTGGGCTTTCCTTGGCCTCTACAAGTAGGTGAGGCAATCTTACCCTTCAGGCATCTCATTTTAGCTGGTCTGAACAAGTGGCTCGTGTCCCTTTATAACTGATGAAGCAGCTGAGACTCTTCTAGGAAGCAAATCATCTGTCCTACTTTAGTTGTATGCCAGGATGAATCAGACTTTGGAATAGCTCCCTTCTCTCTTCGTCTGTGATGTAAGGAGCCTACACAACTAGCACAGCACACATTTAAATTCACAGAGTGGGAATTCGGTGGTGTCAGTCCCTCACGATGTTACCATGCCTTGAGAACTGCTCCACTTTTGCCTCTTTTGGCTCCAGTGATGTCGTGCATGGCAGTGTAGAGTAGCTGTGTTGTCTCCTACAATCGTGTTTCATCACAGAATTGGCTCCGTTCCATTTTCCCCTCGGAATCCACATGGTTTCACATTCAAAAATGACATCCCACCAAATTAAAAACAAAAAAAATTAAAAACCATTATGCCACTCTCCGCTAGCTTCCTCGGAACATCTAGTTCTTTCTATGTCTATTTTATACAGGCTCAAGAATGAGAGCCATCTCGTCTTCCATGGCATGAAGCAATTTGCTGGCACATAAAATTAAAGGAAAGAGCACTTCAATGCAAAGTTCGAGACAAGTGTAAGAGTGAATCTGACAGCACGCTATACCACTCATGCAATTTTTTAAATCAAGTTGACAGACTCTTACAAGTTTCTAAGAGTAAAGGGCAGACATTTTCTGGGCCTGATTAGGACCTTATTCAGTCCTGGAAATAAAGAACAACGATGAACTTTTTTTCTTTAGCTGATATTGCTGTTGATTTCTGCCCTCGCAACATGACTGAACAGTTGAGCTCTAAGCACTCCTGTCGAATCATTATTTTCTGCCTTCTCTTTCTAAGCTAGGTCCCCAACGTTGCTAAATGTACCATTTTTACATGAAACAAAACAGAAAACTGCCCACCTTCCTGTTCGTTACCTCATACGGTGGGTCTGAATTGAAAACACCAACATGGAGAGAATTACGCGTTGCACAAAGAATAGCTTGGGTTTTCTCAATGTGTGCAGTGTCTTAAATGGGAAACAAACTAGATTTTGGATCATATTGCTGCCACACGAGGCATTCTCCCTCTGGTGGTCTGATCTGAGGGTACGTTCTGGAATAATTTCCTAGAGGGAAGCTGACAGCTCTTTCACACCCTTCCCCTCCTCCCTACACACAACCGGCACTATTAGCCTTGCAAGATCATTATTTATCGAGACCAAATAAAGTAATTTCCTTTAAAGCAAAGCCTTCGTAGTGTGAAGGCTTCAAAGGGCTCTTTGCCCGTCTTTGTAGGGACCATCACCACCTTGGACATATGTGGTTTTCTCTCCCCAAAAGCCACTTTAAGCTATTTTTCAATTTGGAGAAAAGACGCATTTGTTGTTGCTAACAAAACCACCACCTTAGCACCTCGCTCGCCAACAAATTAAGTGCTATCAGCTAAAAATGCTCCACCGTCTGCTCTGAGTTATACACCAGTCATGGTAGGTTTTAATTTGATTAGTGATTGGCCTAAAGCAGCTAAATAAAAATTATAATGCCCAAGAGCCACTTAGACTTGTTCAGACACTTTAAATACCAAATCCCTTCAGCAATATAACATTATCTTTATAGACAAAACTGAGTTTAAAAGTACAAATCTAATTGATCTCAAGTGCATTGGAATTACTATATTTAGGCATTGGATTATGTACTACAGAAAGCCTCATGCTATGTAAGCAACAAAACTAATTGTGGAAAGACAAAGGTATGTGTCTAACGTGCTTATGGACTTTTAAAAATTCATATTTTCATTGAAGCTGGCAAAGTTACAGCTGCTCACACCAGCAGTGAATTTGGCACGGTGCCCTATATATTGAACAAACATAAGCCGGCTATTTCTGGTCTCCTTTAGAAGACCTGGACTTCAAGCCCTGCCTCAAAATTACTATTTAAGGCTCTCACTGTTGCAGGAAGAAAATAAAAAGTAAATTAAAAACCAGCAAATTGATTCTCAACAGCTAAGCAAGACTTTCTTGTCTTCAGTCTCAACGAGGGGCTCAGTTCATGCAGACGTTTATGGCAGATGCTCAGACACCACAGAAGGATGCCAGTACACTTTTAAAGAAGCTTTTCAAATGTAATCTACTATTTCAGAATAAACAAGTTACCTAAACAAGAGGAAGGAGGAATCCATCCCCACAGCCACTTCTGAGATTAATATAAATCAGCATGTACTAAAAAAAACAAAACCAAACAAAAAGAGACATTCACTAGTTCGGTTGAACTTGTATCTGATTGGATTAAAGAAGTAATTTCAAAGTCTTCAGAAGGATGGATGGATTCTGCCTGCTTTGAACTCTGTTCCTCCATGCAACTCGGTTGCCTGACTGCAGACAGACATCCCTGGGAGGGAAAAGCAACAAAACCCACTATTTTCCCTGAAGACACCCCCATGTCTGTATCTCAGAACAAAGCAACTGTCAAGAAAGACTTGCAGGCAACATGATTCCAGATATCCCTCTAAAACTTAGTGGCTCAACCTGTGTTGCATTTTCTGCTGAGCATGGGATTTTCCAGAGACAACACGGACCAGAGAGGTGTCTCTCCTCTTCTCTGCCTTTATAAAAGGAGATATATTCACTAGTTAAACAGGATGACTTTACCCTCAGAGGCTTCCAGAAAAATAATGTAGTAAGAGGGAAAAACAATGGCCAACATTGCAGGAAACAAAACATCTTGTCTTAAAAATACAAAAAAGGTAAGAGTGATCTTCAGTTAATTCAGGCAAAACCCCAGAAGGAATCCACCTATTTAAGCACCTAACCCAAGGTTGTTTTCCAGCATTAATACAAGGGCTGGGTCTTTGAAGTCTCATTTCAAGATGTTTCCTAACAGGCTAGAAAGAGCAGGAGTGAAAGCAATTTGGATCAGAAGTTCCACAGGAGAGCAAAAATCTTTCTAGGTTGGAGGGTGTTGTTATTTTAAATTTTTTTTTTTTTTAATGAGAAATTAAAAACGCGCACACTGGGAAACAAAGTTAAGTTAAATCTAGCCCAGCTTTGCACATTTTAACAATTCACTCTGCTGTCTGTAGAACACAGCAATATAAATATTGCTATCTCTGTTAAAATGAATTATTGACAATTTTAATACATGTTGCACAGTACATATTAATATAGAAAAATACATGTTATCAGCAGTGCAATGTTGACCATGTACTAATCCATTCCACCTGCTCAAATATTAGTGCAAATAATTATATATTTGTAATGCATCATTGCTGTCTAGTTTGAATCTCTGCCTCCAGAATAAATGTCTCTTCTCTGAAGTTGTTTGCTATCATGAGTAAAATGTTATATATTCATACTCAAATTGACTTTGGGTGGATAAGTAAAATGAGCAACCTTCAAAAATCCACTTGTCTAAGACTTAGCAAGTCATTTTAATGAATTGTTTACAGAAAAATCTTAGCAAAATGTTTCAAACACAAGCTCATATTAGCTGGCTTCTCTACAACACTCCAATGCCACGCATCAAAACAGCGTAGAGTTCAAAATGACCATCTTCAACTGGCAGCATCAACTGAGGTGTTTTAGCTCCTGCTGAAAGACCTGGTTATTTACCCTGATACTGTGCAGTTTATCTACCTCTGAACCGATTCCTGGGACATCATCTCTCCAGTCTCACCTTTCTTTTCAAGCAAAGAGGTGGCCTTGATGAGGCTGAACACTTGGGAGAACAGAATTTGTTTCTTCACCCTCTGGCTCCAGTAGGCTTATCGACAATTTGGAGTTTCAGTGAAAGGAGAGAAACTTTACCAGTTCAAGAAGAAATATTTGAAAGTGTGAACTTTCAAGTAATATCGTATATTAAAAGATCAACTGAACAAGGTCTCCTAGAAGCCACGCTGCAAAGTTAAAGGTTTCTCTCTCGCTGGCAGTGTGGTATCAGAGGGGAAGGGACAGTGCCATCCTGAGATCTGGAAAGGAAAACAGGGTGTAGGGACATAAAGCTAATAGAATAGAAGTAGAAACCAAGGCTTGCACATACACTAAGGGCTGTATTGACACAGAGTAAGCAGTGCCCCATGCAAGAGAAAAGACGACAGGCAAACACAGCTGCTTCCCCACTCTAAGATAAGCAGAAGACATGGTACAGAAATCTCCTACCGCTAAAAGAAACAAGGATGGAGGAAAAAAAAGACAAGCAAAGCAGCGAACATGACCGAGCAGGAGATCTGTCTCCATCCCTTCCTTAAAACAGGTGTAGAATCATCAGGAAAGAAGTAACAGACACGTCAGCCTTGATGTCCAGAGAGAAAATACCCTGATGTAGACAGCAAAACACAAATCTGTCTCTACTTATAACTAGCACGGAGGTGGTGGTGGTGCACGGTACAGAAATCTCCTACCACTAAAAGAAACGAGGATGGAGGAAAAAAAGACAAGCAAAGCAGCGAACGTGACTGAGCAGGAGATCTGTCTCCATCCCTTCCTTATGGTACAGAAATCTCCTACCGCTAAAAGAAACAAGGATGGAGGAAAAAAAAGACAAGCAAAGCAGCGAACATGACCGAGCAGGAGATCTGTCTCCATCCCTTCCTTAAAACAGGTGTAGAATCATCAGGAAAGAAGTAACAGACACGTCAGCCTTGATGTCCAGAGAGAAAATACCCTGATGTAGACAGCAAAACACAAATCTGTCTCTACTTATAACTAGCACGGAGGTGGTGGTGGTGCATCATGCCCTAAAGCCAATATCCAGCAGGACACGAGGACAGGAAAGGTGCTCCTACCTTTCAGTTGTCCTCTAGAAGAGTATCTTTTGGTGCTGACAGCTGGCTTATCCTCCCTATTGGACCAGAGGTGCAAAGGAGAAGAGCTGCTACCTTCATCTAAAATTAGACAAGCAATTATTTAGATACCTGCTTCCCTCGTATAGGAAAAACCACCACCTCAGCCTGGTTTCCCTATCCATGACTGGTTCAACTCAAGTCCTAAACCAAATTAAGATAGTCATTGCCATGAAAACTTAACCCACCCTTCTATTTCAGAA
Source organism: Calidris pugnax (assembly GCF_001431845.1). Taxonomy (NCBI): domain Eukaryota; kingdom Metazoa; phylum Chordata; class Aves; order Charadriiformes; family Scolopacidae; genus Calidris; species Calidris pugnax. Next base: position 1,195,719 of record NW_015090883.1, read on the forward strand.
TTTGTCGTGACATCTGAGTACATTAGGTTTACTGTCATACAAGGATTGGATTGACAAACCTGGAACTACGGGCTCCTGAAGAACAGGCCAACGTGTACAAAACCTGTGAAGGAACCCAACGGGCCTCACTCTCTTCAGGGTGCTTTGTAAGATGCAGCATTTTTGCCACGTATTTACAACGTTGCCTACAAAAATGGTGGCAAAACTCAATCACAAGACCCCAGCACCACATACATGGCAGAGAACTGCTCCTTAGGCAACTGAAATTGAATTACCTGTGGGAGTTAAACACTGAAACAACCAGTGATTTAAAATAACTTTGTGAAAACTATGAGATGGGGAAAAAAAAAGCCCCCAAAAAACCCCAACTCAAGTTCTACTATCAATGGTGAGATACTGACCTGCCAGCTGTCAACACCGTGCCCTTCTGCAGTCCAGCAGTCACTCACCGTTACCCAGATGATGGTAGTCTTCAAAGACAAAAAAAAAAATAAGTCCAGCTCTGGCAAATTCTCCTTCCCTCCAACCAGGCTGTGTATTGCTGATGCATTTCTGCTCCTTCTAGTGGAAAAGCTGAGCTCACGTTCCAGCATCACCATCTATCTTCCAGAGCAAACGTACACCCGCGTATGGACCACCTCTTCTGTTGAATCCAGCGGTGTTGAGATGAACAAACAGCTCCACAGCAAAGTATTTTAGCAAGTCCCTCTCCTCCAGAGGCTCACTTCGTTTCAGGGTAGGACGTAGCTGTGAAGAGATTTCAATTCCAGTCCTGCTTATTTTCCTAGGTGGATGCCTACATCAGGTTTGTAATTAATCAACATTTTAACCTCCTCCTTCCAGGGCTGTGCTACTTCATTTAAAACTGAGTGTTCTCCATATCCTTTCAGTTCATGTCTTCTCACCCTCTATTTCTAAATACCTAGAGCTTATTTTTCCAAGCACTTCCATTCCCCGAGTTTTCACCTTTTTATTTGTGCAGAGAAGTATTCTTACAGAACACCAACTCCTTCCTACCCTCTGTGCATAGGCAAACAGAGTACAATACCCAATCACGTTAATAAATTATAGGACTTGTAAAAACACAGCTGATTTTTCCAGCCTACAACCGTTTACTGCAAAGCCATTTTCCCCAACTGTAGACAACATAATTACACACGCACATACACACCTCCTCTCAGGAGCTCATTTGGCTGCCAGCCTGTTAAATGCCTGTATTCTAGGAGAGAACATTAGAAAGGCAGTATTTTAACTCATTACACAAACATTCAAAAGGCATATTTGTATTCTGGATAGTACTTTATTGTATTCAGAAGCCACTGGAAATATTTTCCCAAATTACATGCTGTAAGAGCTCTAAACTTAAAAATGTGTGGAAATTATAGTTCCCCGCCCCACCCCAATCCAACTTGGATTGTAAAGTAAACTCACCGATAGTCTTCTCTGGAAATAGAAACTCTTCCAGTATGTGCATGTGGAAGTTTTTCAAAGGAAGGGGAAAGGGAAAGTTCACACCAGTGATAAATTTGGTCAGTAAAATTACTTTTATTTTTTATTCTTCTTTTTTAAATAGAAGGGCTTATACAACTGAGTATAAAGATTTTTGAAGAACATGGAAATGAAATGAAAAAAAAGTGTCTGGAAGGAATTCTTTTTATTGAGGAAGAGTTTACAGATCTAAGTTTAAGTATTCACCTACTTTTTGCTGCCTCCTGTTAACAGGCATAATGAAAATATTGCACTGAGCATATGCATGGAAAACACAGCTAATAAAGCAAGAAATATGGTAAATACATTTCATACAACTTTAAAATAATTCAATCATACAACAAATCCCGAAGCACTTCTGTCATCTGCGATCTTAAGATGATGTTCACTGTTCTGAAGTGTTTACAAATTGACACATTATTGTTTTGTAGAAAGATTCTGTGTTGGTTAATAAAACCACAGCCTTAAAATTGTTGGCTTTCAGTTACAGAGGTAACAGAGAGGTATCATCTGAATTCACATCAGAGCTTTTGAAAATAAATGGCAGCAGTACAAGCGTGTGCCTCCTCTAGTGTCCCAAATTCTTTGTGGCTTTGCCATGGCGAAGGAATAGAGCTCCAGAGCTCAACAAAGCAGCCCGTCTCCCCGAATACTTGGAGACAATCTGGCACCTTTCTCTTGTTTACCAATAAAATGCTCTGCTGAATAGAAAATGAAGCAGAAGAACCTCAACTAACCAAGAGAAGTCCCTCACAAGTCTGTCAATATCGACTACACCTAGAAGTCAGGAAAATAATTTTATTTGACCGACCCATAAAGTAGATTTCTAGAAATGCTGCTCTGCAGATGGGAGAGAAAGAAGTTTCCAGAACACAGGCTGAGCCCAGAGTAGAAATAAAGTGTTACAGATGATTTGTTCAAGGATGATGTAAGCCAGATTGAAGACAAACCACAGCAGTTCCAACCTGCTTTCCACAAGGGCTCACTCTGAACAAAGGTCTATTTACAACAATTTTCAACTGCTTGTGGAAAAACTACTCCAGATGTTTCAAACATCACTGTTGCTTCAGTTCACTATATGCACACTATGGGTCCATCTCAGAAACACCTCAAATAAAGGCTGGAGCATAAGGGACACAAAAGCAGCCCATCTCCAATATTGACATTATTATCAGTGGAAGAGAAGCTTTTGCACACTTCAACATTTTATATTGCTCAGGCACTGAGAGGATCAATCGTCGTCAGCACAGGAATTTTCAACTCTAGGTTTTTGCTAGAGCCACGGTCCATTCCTCCCACATATGAACAACTGGGCTACATTTTTTTCCTTTCACTTTGTTATAATCTGAATTTATTTACATACAAAACAATAGACAGGAGAAAGTTCTCTTATATTAACTCAGCAATGGGCGCCTTCACCTTGTGATAAGAATGTCTTAGACAAGGCAGCTGCATTTACTTGAGGAGCATACATAAAATTCAGTGTGCTGGTATCGGAGACAAGAATCTCAGATCATACAATGGCAAATACATTCCGGTGGGCCCTCGACTGTTAGGTGCAAAAAAACCCCAAAGAACCAAAAAAAACCACCCCAAACTTGTCACCACTTTAGTTCTGTTTAGAATGCTACACAATGAATAAATTACATCCTTCTGGGACAGTGTTGCTTTTACTCCTACGTCTCAAAGAAATTCCAAGCTAATTAATTAGAGCAAGAAATTACATTGAGCAGGATAACGTTTTAAATGAAAGAAATGACTTAGAAACACCAATCAAAGATAATTTGATTATGATTAGCTGTGCTGAAGTCTAAGTCATTAAAATTGATGAAGAATGTTTTTACACTGGTCTAGTCTATGTAATCCATTACCTACGCTATGCTCTGTAGTTCAAGTCTAACAAATGGTATCTGATAATTCAATATTGAAGACTAAAATACTTTCAATGCGCCACTTGCTTTCCTACACTGACATGTTTCCAATGAAAAAAAAAACAAACCAAAACAGTAGCAAGTAAATCTGCAAAATCCTTTACTGAGAAAACTTTAGTTTACATGAAACACCATTCAGATTTTTATCTGCTTGCCTTCTACACAGTCAGGTTTAAATATGGCTGCTGCTTTATTCTGAACAGTCATTATCCCACAGAAGTTACAACCATGGTTTGGTAAGAAATCATTCCCTGTGCTTTCTAGCAACTGAGGCCGGCCCAAAAAGGTATAACATTTCTTTCCCTGCTCTCAGCTGAAGTGACGAGCGAGACGAGCAGACCTATAATCGACGCGCAGCTGAACAAAGGAGTGAAGGATGTTCTTGTCCAGATTAGCAAGTTGTTCTCCTGAGCAAACTTGCTTTAAATTATCCGGGGCTACAACCAGAAGATTGCAAAGTGCATGCAAGGTATCAAAGAGCTGTAAGACCAGCGCAATCTGTGGTTAAGAGAAAAAACAGAGAAAGACAGATATTAAGAGTTAGAGTTGCTTGAACTCGAATGTCCACCCAGATTTTCAAAATGCTTCCTCCCTACAGAGGATTTGCATTCATCTTTCTCTTCTCATGCGTGCATAAATATATATAGATGCATGCATATCTGTAAGGAGATACATACACACGCAAAGTTATACATAAACACATAATAATGCAAACTCAATACTTCTTGAATAAACACACAGAGCCTGCAAGCAATAAAATGGAATCAGGAAACTGCTCTTTAGGACATTATAAAGAACCGCTAGTATAGTAACAGAATATACAACATCAGTACATGAAATGCTGGTGTTCAAACAGTAACTATTTTTATGAATTAAAACTGTTTGATGAAAAAAGAGTCCTGCTACTATTTTCGACGTGGCTGTACATCATCAGTCCATACATGCTTACCTTGAAGTCTTTGGCACACTTCCTATACTCAGCCACGTCACAAATGGCCAACATGCCTCCCATGCAACTGTAGGAATATTGCTGTAGATGTTCATAGATGAGTCGATGGAAACGAACTCCAAGCTCCATCAAAACTGTGTCCACATTCTTGCCATCCATAGAATTTCTGATCTTTTCCACCTGCTTTCTAACATAGCCACAGACTTTAACACAAGCCTAAATAATAAAAAGAAAAAAAAAGAATTAGGTAACTTAATTTCTAGAATCAGTTCTGCAGCAAAGGATGCTCACACCACACCTGTGGTGCTTTGTCATGCTCCTGACATTCTAAAGGGAAAAAGCACCCAGGAACTAGAAAGTTCCTGACAATTGATTTTCTGAAACTGATAGCTTAAAGCTATTTAGCAGCTAAAAACCTTGTTCCAAATCTGAGCCTCTTGGGAGGGGAAAGAATGTAAGTTTGTCTAGCACCTACCAATTTGTGTCTGACACTAGACACAAAACTGCTAAGGCTCCTTTTCAGCTTGAGAAAATAGTCCACAACAGAGTTTGGAAGTGCACACATAACATCTAATGTGTGTTTGGTAAGAAACATCTTGTGCCTGGTAACACTTGTGAGCATTTGAAGCTATACTGATGAGGCGGGACTTCATTTACTTACGTTAGTATATTGAATCAAAACATTGTTTTCATCTTCTGGTTTGAAATCTGTCTTCTTTTGCTCTGCAGCCAAGATGTGCTTCATCTGTCCGATCATACAATTCAGCGTCCTTTAAAGTTACAAATACAAATTAGGTTTTGAAGGGAACATTCTAATTCCCTTGATTTTTATATTTATATATACTAACATGATTCTATATAAAAGTAATATTATCTATTATAAAAGTCAATATTATAAGATGCAAGCAGTGCTGGGACATGTTAAAGGAAATACTTCACTTAACAGACATTCACACACACTGAAGTTGCAATACAATTCTCTAGAGAAGATATGCTTGATTTTATGTAAACAGTTAGAAAAAGAAGAATTAGCCAAAAAAAATCCATTCCAGTCCAGCTCTTCAGAGAAACTGGATGGCATTCCTCAATGCAGAGGGAATCAGAAAGCTGAAGGAAACCTTCCAAAGAGTGTAGCAGAATTTTATCTCCCCACATATTACTGAGAAGTAAGCATCAGAAAACACTGGGAAAAGGATAGAGGGGACAAAAAATCCCACCAAAACCCACCAACAACAAAACACTAATAAAAAGGAAAAACCTCTTCCTTTGCCAGAGCTTGGTATTTCTCAGAAACTATTTCCTAGAGTTTTACAGTGTCATTTATTTCTCCCTCATAGGATTTATCTTTTCAGAACATTATCTAAGGTCAAGGCCCTGGTTTACTTTAAGTGCAAACCAAAAGGCACACAGCAATGCAGCCAGCAGAGGCTGGATACCCCTCTCAGTGCCCACCTTTGCCAGGAACTTCCCTCTGTCTCCCCTTCTCTTCACCTCTTCACCCCCCAAAACCTCCCCAAAGGAAACACATCAAGGCCATTACAGCCTTGAAAGATTCAAGTTGGCGTGAAGAAGAGAAGAATATATGTATCCAAAGAGGGAATAAACTTCTTTTCTATACATAGAGCTCAGACTTGCATTTCAGGTGTACTTCATTTAACAATCCCCATACCAACAGATTTTTAAAGAAATTATACCTTGCATTCTCCTCAATTTCCGTTTTCAATAAACACTCCCACAAGGTTGTTCAGACAGAATATGCATTGAAAGAAAACCAGTTGTACTGATTTTGTTTGGCTAATAAATCACTTTGACAGAGGGAGACTTTCCTACGCTTGCCATTTGAGAAGCTATTGGACTTTTCCAGATTGGATGATGTTGAAACCATCAAAGTTTAAGAATTTGGTTTTATTTTTTAAAGGAACGATCTAGTTTAAGCACGACAATGAATTCTCAATAGCATCAGTGGCACCACAAAGTAGCATGTAAGCAGGTACACAAACACCTTTGACATGTAACATTCATCTCAAAACTAATCTATTTTACATGGGCCAAAGCACAGATTTTTTGAAGTCTCCATCTACAAACCTTTGAATGTACCTTTTTCCAACTGAGACTTGTTTCTTACTATCACTTTTAGGAGACTAATTGCTTTACACAAACAGTTACAAACTGTCCTAATGCTGATGACTGACATATTTGTCTAGATCTAAGCTTAAAGCCTCATCGGTTCAAGTATTCCAAACTTTCTATTTAAACCTCTAAGATCACTTCCAGCAGGAGCAGCTAAAATCTCAATTGCCACTTACACATCCTCTACGTCCACCCTTCTTTTTGCACCTGCAGAAAATGCAAGTGCAAATAATATATGAAATCTCTTCCTCATCTCTCTGCAGAAAGTACCCAGCAGGACACAAACGCAATGACTGTTTTTCCTGTACAGTGAGTGTTCTCATCCCTCTCCAATATGGTGCAATCCTTATAAAAACCTCAACAATAATTTCCAGAGTAGCCCTTGTTACCCAAAGAATGAGTATTTTCCATTACTGCAGAGAGAGGACAGGCACAGAAGGCTTAGGTGACATGTTCTAGATTGATTTACGCCACCTTGAAAAATGGGAACGCTCCGTGCTTCCCAGACCAAAGTAGGGCACTGGACAACAGCTCTATTTCTTAATACTAAGCTTGTTAGTTTGTCATTTTCCTCTGCTACGAAACAGCTATGATTTTAATTTACAATTTTTATACCCATCTTCTCATTTTTATTTGGAGAAATGGAAAAAAAAAAAAAAAAGGATTAAATAAGCCAGTCAGAACCTTAAAGCAAGTCAATGTCATTATCAAAATTATTCCAGGTCCATAAACTTCTATGACTAGGTCTAATCCATGGCACTGCACAGATTCCAGCAAATCATCTAACCTATTTTTGTCAAACTTTGCTCCTAATGGAAATCCTGCAAGTCTTTAACCTATTTCAATCATCACTCTTCCTTCCCTTAAAGTAGCAAGAAGTAGTTTGAGACAGTAAAGTAAAAATGAATTATTGCACTTTTTCAACGTAAGTAAATTCCTTCAGCATCCTTCCAGAAGCATTTGTGGGTCAGAAATATGTCATAGAAAATGTGACCCCCTTGGGAAAAAAAGTCTAAGTTTCCTATGCACAATAGTGCAGACTTATGGATTTTTAAAAAAACAAACCAACTTTGTGTTCAGAAATAAATAATCCTTGAAAGGAAAGCTAACATATATCACAAAGGAGTTTTACAAGAATTAATGATGAACAGAAAGTTTAAATTTCAACTTGCCTATCAATGCCCATATCCAGCTTCACTTCCATTTGTTCTATGATATCCTTTTTCTTCTGGAGGCATTCAGATAACTTAGGAGAAGAGCTGCAACAGTAGAAAGGGTTGGGTGCAGGACAGGGTGTTAAAATATCAAAACAAATTTGTCTGCTGGGTCTACTGTGTACAACAGGACCATGTTAAGATTTGCTCCAGTGCTGCAATGGAGCAGGGAGGTCTCTGAGAGTCTGCTATGTACAACAGGACCGTGTTGGGATTTTTCCATCCCATGAGAAAGGACTAGTTTAGATGGAGTTAGCTAGTTTTGGGGCAACAAACTCACAGCCTGATGAGCCATCTGACCCTGAGCAGGATTTGGTGAGGGCTGACACACACTGCCACATGCTTTAGGCAGCGTTGTGTCACCTGAGCAGTAGCCCCCTGGCAGGTGAGCAAGCAGACCTAGATTTTCATGCAGACTAATTCGGTGTCCACCAGTGAGCTCTACCTTGAGTGTATCCCACTCATGGCTCCCACCAACTTGCAGCCTTCACATAGTTGACATGTGGCTCCCAAGGCATGGGCAGCTGCTCCCTCTGCAGAGCCTGTGAGGTGCCCCCAGGAATCTCAGCCCTCCTGATACTGCCAGCTCAGCCCCAGGTGCAGCCACAAGCCTCCTCTAGTGCTGCAATGGAGCAGGGAGGTCTCTGAGGAGAAACTTTTCTCTTCTTCCTATCAACAGTCTTGGAGCTCCCTCTCTCACATTAATTCTCCAAGGTACCAACTTGTTTAACTTCCCTTCTCCCCCCTCTTATCTTCCCACAACACCAAACTGAACCACTCCAACCATAAACTCCTCTTAAGAGAGATGAAGAATGAAAAAAAAAAAAACAACCCGCTTTCTTCACCAAAAAATGACCATTCACAAAGGAAATGCTAATCAAACTAAGGTACCTGATCAATGGCATCAGATGATCATTGAATTGCTTGTCAAATAAATGGAAAATAGTATTGGCCTGGTGGACAACATCCAAGAAATAAAGGTTTGCGTTCTTTGAATCAGAAGAGGGAATGCCTAAAGCAAAGGAGGTTTCATTAGGATTGTAATGATAAGTGGTTCTTATAATTAGCATGATGATTTTTGAAATATGCAGAATATTTCCATGAATGCTTAAATCACAGGCTTAGGAGTTTCAAAAATTTACCATGGTACCATATATAGAGCACTTCTCATAGCTATATGGGGTAATAACCATAAGCATAGAAATATCTTGCCTGTAAAACTTCTAAAAGCAAAATGGAATGGCCAATTTAAATAATTCTTCAGTACATATGTATTATGCTTTCATGAATGTAAAATTTCAACTGTCAATATTTTAACTTAATACAAGTAGCTTTGTTATTCATTATCACTTTTTAAAAGGCACAGGTATACAAACAAGCATAGAATTCCTCAAAGCTTATAAATTCTTAGAAAACATAAGACACTGAGCCTTAATATAAAAATGTTCTCTTGCTACAGCTCAGAGAAAAATTAAAAGAGGTAGAGAGTGCTGATGTCCCAATTTCTGTCATACAAATGTTTGTAAAGACAGTAGGATGTTTCCATCTGTGCATCAATTCCCCAAATGGAAGTTACACTATAGAAGACACTCAATGCTGACTCTCAAATACACAAACCAAATTTAATTTAACCAATACACCCTGAACAAGGCCAATCAATAAGGCACAGCAAGGACCCGCAAAGATCATCTGCACAAAAAGTCCAATGAGGTGAAATGCTCAGAAAAATATTAAACTCACCAGCAAGGCCTGTTTCTAATGCATAATCGATGTGTTCAGTACATAAGAAGTCTACAAGCATAGAAAAAATTCTGAAAGCATTCTTCGGTAAGTCAGATGGATCAGAGAGCTTTAAAGAAAAAAAAAATATTTTAAAGGTCAGTTCTACATACATTTGAAAGTTTATCCAATATTGCATAGAGGATAAGCTTAGAATGTAACAAGTACTCCAAAATAATTGGAATTTTATTCTAAACTAAAAGTATCCATACAGAGAACTATTCAGGAACAGCCTTTAATATCAATACATCCTTTGGATTAACAAGTAAAATGAAGCCACAGGATGCTATAAAAAGTGGAAGTATGAACAGTTGTTAATAATAATGAGAGATATTAATTATTAGTCCTTAAAACACGATTGTCCAGATGTACTCTCAGGAATTATCTAAACTGCATACTGCTGGGTGCTAGGAAAACAAACAGAAAAGCTGACTATCTGTGCTTTGCTTTCTTTCTCTTTTCCTAAGCTTCTGCCACTGGCCAGAGTCAGAGAGAGGACACTGGGTTTGATGAATCTTCGGTTTCACCCAGCACAGCTGCTCTTTTAGCACCACCACACTACTGCAGAAAAAATAATAACACAGCCTGAACTTCAACTACATTTATCACAGTTCAGCTGGAGTCAACAGAGCATGAAAATTTTTATTAAGTGAAGTAATGCCCACATATACCCAGAGCATCTGTACCTTCATGAGCTGGAAGCAACATGGGATTTTGGACAGCAACCTGTCAGTAAATCCCTTTTCTAAAGAAAAACGTGACAAGGCTTTTGCACAAAACAAATACGACTTTGGTTTTTAAGGAATTATGTGAAGAATTTACAAAGCCAGGAGTAAGAAAGATTATGACTGCAATTTAAGTTAATTTACGTAACAACACTCCTAGAGATTTCTGCTTCCCCCCCCAAAACCCAACAAAACAAAACCCGCCAACAACAAAACACCAAAATGTTGCAATAAACGATTACATTCAGAATTATTAACTTATTTTGCCTAAAGCAGTCACAATTGGGACACACAGCGTACCTGCATGCAGCCGTCGTGTGATATAAATATTACAATTAATTAGCCAGGGACATATTTAAACTTCTGTTTTGCATAGTGAGTTGCCCTGACCACAAACAAAACCCCAGCAGCATGTATAATGGAGAAATCAGACACCTGCAATTCTAAAAATCTCCTTATATACCAAGATCCATTTTAGCAATGGTTTCTACCCCAATACATACAATTGTTTTCAGACCAAGTATGAAAAATTCTGATCCCAATAGGAAACAAAAAAGTTGTGCACAACTGGAAAAAGTTACTTTATATCATGAACTTACCAACCATTTCTAGCAACTATCATATTGAGAAAAATAACGACCTACCTGCCTGACTTGCAGTCACTGACTTTCACCACCAGGAAGGTGGTCATCCCAGCAGGTACAGGAAACACTGCTGTACCTGTATTTTGCTATACCTTTGGCCCCTCTAAGTATATAAAATATTAAAACTTCTAAATATCTAAAGCATTAAGTTTTTCTGCACTAAGCTAATTTAGAATGTTAGAGGTGTTAAAGTTTGTTAGAAAACAATGTAGTTAGCTAATAAAAATCCCCATCATTTAAGTCTGCAATTAAATTTTAAGGGTTTTTAATTACAAAGTATCAGACAAACAGCGACTGACAAAAGAACTTTAATTAGAAAGAAAACACTTTTTTTTTGTTAGACTAAAACATTTAAAGAACAGCAGAGGGTTACCACAGTAAACCATGTTAAAGATTATTCCTCTCAGTATTTTATCTCTAACACTAGAAGAAATGGCAGGTAACACAGGAAAACAACTGTTGAACTGTTCCCTGTATTTTTAAAGCAGGAAAAAAGAATACACTAAAGGCTTCTCAAGACTTTGGTCTAAAGTAGTAAGAAAAGCAATGCAGGCAATAGGTTTAACCCTCCCCACTTCTTCCAAAAATAGACAGTATTAAAATCCAGAAAAGACAACTAGATCCACATTTCAAAAGCAAACCCTTCACCTCCACCACGACCCCAGATCCAGTGAAAAATACAACAGAGAATTAATTTGTTTATTAATGTCCTTCCTTTCCTCCTTTCACACTTCAACTGAAAATTGAACCTCAAGATTTCATTTCACGCCCAAAATTTTATCATTAATGGAGATCACAGGAAGTGAACTTACCCTGTGACATCTTTCAAAAGCTTGTTTAGTTTCCTGCAAAAGGTTAACCACCACTTCTTGCGACAGAAAAGTTTCTCCGTGTGTGTCAATACTTGGCCCCAGGGGTAAGTTTGTACGTTGCCTTATTCTCTCTTTGAGGTCTTGAATACTAGAACAAAGATACACCAAAAGAAGATGTCACTGGATGGAAATTTTGATGTTCAAATTCAACAATGATTTAGGATGTTTTAGTTGTTAACTTAAAAAACAGAACCCAAGACACGGTTTAGGATACACAAGCATTAAGACAGTCTTGCAAGCTTAAAAAAAAATTGCCAGTAAACAGAAAACTACCATCTCTGATACCATGGTCAACTGTGTTCTACCATGGCAGGTTCACACCAGGGGACCAGCTATTCCCCATTGTGGAATAATGGTAATTTCAATTGAATCTTATGGCACTTGTGCTCTGTGGACAAAGCGTAGCCTCCATACATTCTGTCACACTGCACTTTCAAAACACTAATGAGAGCTTTCTGTCTCATCCACGCCCACAAATCCTCTCATCCTCATCCACTATCTCAGCAGTCCTGATCTAGTCGAGCATGCTCCAACACATTTCCATGCATAAAACAACCCATAAAGTCAGTCACGACAATCAATTTAATTTTCCCCACGAAAATTAAATTTTCGTCTTTTGTTTTTGAACTCATGTAATTCCTTTGCTGCTGCTGTTCTCTTCAAATCACTTTTCATTCCTGATACACTGAACTCAGTAGCTCTTTGAAAGCTGCAGTAGTCTTATCACCTCTGCTTCACACAAGTTCTAATTCTTCCTTTCCCACTTGTCACTACGCCTTTATTAGAGTTTCTCTACCCTGAGGATAATGAAGTCTTGTTTTACCTTTCTCTAAGTCCATTGCATCTTCTGGGCTCACTAAGAGCTTTCTCACTGACATTGCTATGCTCTTTTCCCCTTCCTAGGTCTTGGGAGGGGACCACAAGACCTAGGCAGGTGAAAAAAAATGTATGCTTTTAGATACACACATATACATGCTTTAGGTACCTTAATTTCGCTTCAGTCCTTTTGTGGATCTGGATCCTAAGTTGAAACATAGGTTTAACTGGTATTTTTCATTTCCCATGAGCGTATAAATACCATGCATCACCTTTCACATGTACCGAGAGCAATACACTTTTTAGCAGAAGTTAACATAAAGTGACAGCAAATTATAAAAAGCTGTAGGTCATTTTAGAAGCCTGTTCTTTTGCAGTTCATCACTGTATCTGACACAGCAAATACCGTTTCTCCCCTTACCGCCTCCCTTCCGTTTTAAAAGGACAAAACTTCACAGAAGAAACTTACCCTCCTGTGCCAATGGACCTCTTCTGGTGGTTTTTGGAATCATAATAGCGTTGCAGAATCATAGCACTCCTACTTTTCAAATAACCAATTTCCACCTCAATGTAATTCTCCAAGTAGGAAATGAAAATGGATTTGATAAGCTTAGACAAGAAAGTCTGCTTATCAGTACCCAAGTTAAATTCCATCAATTTGCTTGACAGATTAGTAGTTCTTTATGCAAAAGAAACAAAGAAGGGGAGAGGAGGAAAAGGTTGAATTTGTATGAATTACAGCATTACATGTTTGTAAAGTACATACCACAACAGAATCCTGATTGCGATTAAGACTTCTAGCAGCTTTACATTTAAGTAAAGAATTCTGCATAATTCACGTTTAATTACATACAGTACAGTTGCAATCAAATAAGTCCCCAGTCAGATGCGGAGGACAGGCTTTTGCACAGTTTTAAAATTACTCTCAAAGATCACTATACGAAATGCTTCCCATTAAAAATAATAATGGCAATTTTAATTTTTCTTTATGGAAGTAATCATCGTAAAGGTTAATGGCCATAAAAAACTTTCCATTTTTATGAGAAGTTTACATTTTTGGCTTCTCTTCCTGCATCTTGCTAATAAATCAATCTATTACAAGAGAATATCTACAACAACGTCATCATCGATATATAAATACCTTGTATATAGGTCATAGAGATTCTTAAGATACTGTTCTGCATCTGATTTCCTGTGTTCTTCTAGCTGGTCTTTCACATAACTCTGTAAAATTTGGGTACATCTGTTAGAAGATGAAGTAGCAACCACAGGTCATACTCACTGCTTGCTGGATTTTATGTAGTTTACAGCAAAGCGAATACCTTTCTTAAGTTAATTCATACAGTCTTTGCTTTTAAATCTAATTTACAGATCCTGCATTATCTACAGATAGATAGATGCATCGTTTAGAAGAAAATTATTTAATAATACAAAGCAGTAGTGTGCGAAGCAAAGACAAAAGACAGATTGCTTTGAAAATATGCTTGACCAGCAAACACAAAATCCCCTCTTTTTAAGAATCGAAAGCACCAGAGGCCCAGGGGCATTTCTACAGTTGACAGTAAGCAAAGGAGATGCTGACACATTTGCTTATCATCATACATACACAAAGCAGATACAAGCTTAGAGCCTTCATGTCATTGAATATTTGGACAAAAAAATATCATTTACCGTAAAATACTAAGTCAAAACTGACACACAAATTTGGAGATGAAATATAAGCTCAATCTCTGCACTATAAGGATAATAGCATCTATGTGGAAATTGCTTTTAGCAACAAATAGTCACGTTGTTGACTTTAGGCACTTAAGTGAGTGTATTCACAGGATGAAAAACTTAAGTATTTTCAACTACTCCAGACTTTCATATAAATATTGCATTAGCTGTGAGACAGTATTCACAATGTAAGTTATTTTCACTTATTCAATGCTAACCTCACACAGGAAACCCAATTCCAAGAATGAACAGATTAAAGATACTTATTAAACATGAAACTTCTTTTCCTGACATATTCTTGGTAGGGGGCACCCAGAAGAAATCTAATATGCGTATTACTTTCTGTGAATTAGCTAATGGACACACTGATTCCCTTATAATTTTACATATTGAATTTGAGTACTTTCAGTTGCACTGTCTTCAGGGTAAAAGCGGCTTTATTTGATATAGGCTTGATTGCTCTGTAACAATTCAGACAGATAATAGCTTTATTTGATATAGGCTTGATTATCTGTCTGAATTGTTACAGAGCAATCAGCTGTGATTCTACATCCTCACACAAAATTATAAATATTGCAAATTCTCATTAACTGTTGTTACTAGGTACAATATTTTTGGATGCCAAGTCTCCTCAATGAACTTCAGCACGTTAAAATTTGAATTTACCTGAAGTTTTACTTCAAAGATATTTTGAATGAGTTTGGCTAGCACAGTCTCTGGATTGCTAAAGACTTCTCCAACTTGCTTATTCACTCGCTGGCAGAGAATGGCTGCATCTTCGAAGACATCATTCCTCAGGAATGCACCCTAGGGGTTTATAGGCACATTTCAAAATATATTTACAAAACATATATGACTAAAAAATCAACACCCAAATTGATATATGTAAAATAAAACGCATTACCTCTTGACACTGTTTTATGTACACAGAAGCACATTTCAAAATATATTTACAACAACGTATACGACTAAAAAAAATCAACACACAAATTGATACATGTAAAATAAAACACATTACCTCTTGACACTGTTTTATGTACACATCGACGCAATGTGAATAGCCCTATAGAAGGAGCAAAACAACTCAATGTTAAAGCAGGTTCGCCATGCTTTTGGTTTCATAGAATGAAATCAAGTAAATAAAAACCCCATGAAAAAGCTATTGCAAAAAAGAAATAGTAAAATAGATTCATCAAGAGTGCAGATTCCTTCAAACCCATTTTTATCACAAACCTAACGTAACGTCACTTATCACCACTCTACATGGACATACACCACAGGTTTCAATACTTTCTCAAGCACGAAAGTCACTTCACACACATACAAGAAAAGATTATCTTAGAATGGCCCCAACTGACACTGCCTCCAATCCCTCATCTTTTGCCTCCTCTTCTCCTGCAGCTGATTTTGGATGGAACAGCTCAATACTTTTTAAAGTTATATGTGTTATCTGACGTGGTAGTTGTGCCCACGCAAATATGATCACTTAAGACAGGCACTTAATGTATTGTGGGGTTTTTTTATTTATGCATTTAAATTAAACTTCTCAGTTTTTACCTTAAAATGAAGCAAAACTGCTGCTACTTCTCTCATTCTGGAGATTTCGCCTCTTCGCTGTGCACTGGTAAACTCTTGAATTAGCTGGCACTCTAAATCGTGGTACTTACCTGGAGAGAAAAGGGGATAACAACAAAAATCCATCAGGCTGTGTAATACAAGCACCGACAAAAACTCTTAATACTGACAGTATTGCATACTTTTAATAATCTTTAACAATTCAAATATGGGAAGATAACTTACTTGCTATCTTTGATTTTACTTCAGAAAACCTGTTAACAACAAAAATACCGCGACTTTTAATCGTATTTAACAATTCAAATATAGGAAGATAACTTACTTGCTATCTTTGATTTTACTTCAGAAAACCTGTTAACAACAAAAATACCGCGATTAAATTCAAATCCACATCTCAAGAGAAATCACAGACATCCCAGGTCATGAGTAACAGACGTTCTACTTAAAAATGAAAACATGGAACACAAAGACGACAGAAAAGTTACACGCTTTATATCCATAAAAACCTACAAGCATCTAATTCAAATCTAGCATTAAGTCAGCACAGCAAAATTATCCCATTAAAAGTCTGTTAAGCAGTTTAGGATGTGTATGTAAAGATGATCCTACAACATGAGTGTGCGAACACAAATTCGAGAATAGGAGAGAGAAATAAGCACACAATCCATCTCAAAAGCTGCATGAATCACTAAGAGCCCAGAAAGCAGACAAGGGAAGCATCAGAAAGTTATAGCTAGATGAAGATTTTACTTTTTTTAAAAAAAGGTGTTCAGATAAAATTTTACCTGTCAAAAGGCAGTTCCTGTGCAATCAAATGCAGTTTCTGAATAATATCAGCTGCTTCTTTAATCTAAAGAGCCCAGAAAGTAGACAAGGGAAGCATCAGAAAGTTATAGCTAGATGAAGATTTTACTTTTTTTAAAAAAAGGTGTTCAGATAAAATTTTACCTGTCAAAAGGCAGTTCCTGTGCAATCAAATGCAGTTTCTGAATAATATCAGCTGCTTCTTTAATCTGGTAAGAGTAAAACATGACAGAATTATTAAGGAAGGTCTGATTTGATTGTTGGCTATTCCTTTCCTCCTCTTCCACTGGTCCAATTTTCATACATGTACTTTCTATTTCTAAAGCCAGCTGAGTTGATACACACATGGAAGAGACCAAGCCCAGAAAGCAGACAAGGGAAGCATCAGAAAGTTATAGCTAGATGAAGATTTTACTTTTTTTAAAAAAAGGTGTTCAGATAAAATTTTACCTGTCAAAAGGCAGTTCCTGTGCAATCAAATGCAGTTTCTGAATAATATCAGCTGCTTCTTTAATCTGGTAAGAGTAAAACATGACAGAATTATTAAGGAAGGTCTGATTTGATTGTTGGCTATTCCTTTCCTCCTCTTCCACTGGTCCAATTTTCATACATGTACTTTCTATTTCTAAAGCCAGCTGAGTTGATACACACATGGAAGAGACCACCTCCTTAGAGTTCCTGTATATACTTCTATGATGCTTAAAGCTTGGGGTTTTTTTTAAACATAAAATTCTATAGGACAAAACACGATGAAAAGTCTTCTATTATATTTTCACACTGGGCATGTCTGCATAGGTGCCTCAGCTGCCTGGACAAGTAGCTCCAGTTCCTGTATATACTTTTATGATGCTTAAAGCTTGGGGGTTTTTTTAACATAAAATTCTATAGGACAAAACATGATGAAAAGTCTTCTATTGTATTTTCACACTGGGCATGTCTGCGTAGGTGCCTCAGCTGCCTGGACAAGTAGCTCATGACTGCACAATGCCAACGTAGCTATACAGCTTGGAAACCAAAGATTCCTCAGGGCTGATTAGATCAGAACGTGGCTAAAACAATCTCATGAAAATTTGCACCCTTTCTACCTGGGAATAAAATATATAGTTGTAACACAGAACTGGCTCAACTGCAACATTAGACTTTCAAAAGGATTAGGATAAAAGTCTTAACTGAATCACACCCAACCAGAAGAGATCTCTGTTGAACTCAGAAGTGAAATGGCCAGCAACCCTTTCAGACATGCCAGGAAAAGCACTGGGGAATTCTTTGCAATTGGTGCCATTAGCTGTGTCCCAAAACACCATGACAATGCTCAGTGTGAAGAGGGGAGGAAGGGGATCAAAGCAGAGCGTAATTGGAGTACCCCACATTCTCCCAAGAAGATGTATTAGAAATTAAAAACTCTGAGGTCCAAAGCAAAGACCAAGATGAAAGCCAGTTACTCATGCATCCACAAAATATGAATAGTCACATGAATACAAAAGCTAACAAATAAAGTTAACTCAGCATGCAAATTTCTGTTGTCCTGAACAGCAAAACCTTTAACCATTTATTCTTCCACGATCAATCAGATGGGGAGTGCACCTAGTTAGTGCTCAGTGACTGTTTCACTACGCTGACTCAAACTACAGGAAACCCCAATTTCAAAATGTGAGGAAGGCAGCTGGTTGCCAATGAAGTTCATTCACTGCGCTGACTCAAACTACAGGAAACCCCAATTTCAAAATGTGAGGAAGGCAGCTGGTTGCCAATGAAGTTCAGCAGATTTAAACACAGAGTATTGACTGGCCCAAACTGGACACAGGTCTGGGAGGGTGCTACAGGCTTTATTACATGGTCTTGGTGACTGGGAATGATGAAAGCTCCAGTTACAACATTCAATCAAAACCTTTAGAAGTCGATACAACAGAGCACATGGAGAACATGCAGTTTATCTTGTTCTTCCTGTTTGGCATGTTCCAGGGAACTGGAGTGAGAGGAAAGGAAGTAACGAAATCCTATTCTCCCACCACTTCGAGCAGGTTAGGATTAAAACTTTTCAAGAATAGAACTAAGACACACAGGTAAGAACACAGAGCACAGGCATCACACCAGGTTGGTTGCCCAGCAAAAACAGGGGCATAATAAAAAACCTCTCATAAAGTATATCCATTCTGCTTATTAAGAGCTGCTTATGTTTTGAACTGTCAACTTACAATAGCCTCTTAAGTCCAAAGCAGCTACGCTCCTCAAATAAATCCAATGAAACAGCAGTTACTTCTATTGGCTTACAGCAACCTTAATACCTAACAATCGTGATCGATACTCATGTCATTAGAATAGCCTATGTACTAGCAGCTATTCACCAATGTTGCCAAAAAAAAGCCCAAACCAACAAAACACCCCAAAGCCACATTTTCTTTGTCTTCTCTTCACACAATAGCTGTTAACTAACTTAGATTTTATTGAATTCGGGGCCTTTTCTTATGTACAACAGAGGCCACAACAAATCAATTCGCCATGGTTTCTACTTAAAACTGGACATACTTCATTTTTAATTGAATCAGGCTTCTGTAAACTATTAAATCAAAATAAGCATAGACTCTGAAATACAGCTTAAAGGCAATAATATATCTCAAAAAAATCTAAAAAATCACCGACAAGAGAACTTTAATATAAAACATTTTGATGTTGAGTACAGAACATAAGTGGAGGAAAGGATGTTAAGAATAATAGTTAAACACATTAAACACAGGACAATGCTATTGCGTGATAAAGTCAGCTGCTAGATCATTTTGATAGTTGAATCGTTTCAACTGGAGTGATTTCTTCAGTTTAAGATTCTTCAGTGCAGGAGAGGGACTGGTTAGCTGGCAGTGCGAGGGATGTTATAAGGATTCAGAAGATGAAGACACACGACACACAACACGGGACAAGACAGCAAGGAAAAACCTTCACAGAGACAGTAAATTAGAAATCGCTCAGTAAGGCTAGGAGAAAGTAATGTGGGAAGCAACAACTTGAGTGTAAGGGAAAAAAGGGATTCCAACAGATTTTAAGAACTGACACTACTAAGAAAAATATGAATTCCCTAGGAAATAACTGCATTAGAATTCTTTTCTTGCCTCTCCTTTCACAGTATTCCCTGCCTTCAATGTCTCAAAATAAAACCCACACTTAAGAGGGATGGCATAGTACAAAAAAAAAAAAAAAAAAAATAAATCGTAACATCCTCCAAAATGCTATCTAAAACCCACATCAGCTGAAGATAAGAAGACACTGACAAAGCATTAAGGTTTTACATTTAGGAATATTTGTTATTATCTCACACTTTAGAACTATTTTTAGTTCAAAGCTGCCAGAAGATGAGATAGCACATGCCTAGGCAGGGCTCTCTTATAAACACTACTTCTACTCGCTATATAAACTAGGTGGCAAAAAGTTACAGAACAGTAATAGTATTACAAAATCCAAAACAGTAATAGTATTAACCCACCTTGACTGGAATCAGTCCCAGTAAGATAAATTGTATCCAGAAAATCTTGTTTGCACTCCCACACACTTCCTCTGCAGACTGGTGCAACACTTTCACTTTACTACACTTGTCTTCCTCCAGATTTGCTGTCTCTCTTATTATTCTTTAGGGTGTTTAAAGACTGATTTGTTTACCAATTTCCAGGTTTATCCTATTTATGTACCATTTTTTTTCAGACCCTCCAGCAGAAAGTATTACAAAACTTTAAGTTATAAGTAAAAGTTGTTTTTTATATAAGACTCTTCAGCAGACAACACACAATTCTCTTGAACTTATGCTTTGCTATTTACCATTAAATATTTTTAAACTGCTACTTAGGGGGAAAAAAAAAAAACCAACTTACACAGATCTAGAAAGGCATCCATAGAAGAAAGAACTTTTGTTATGTTGAAACTTTTCTGTTTTCCTTGGAAGTCAGAGAAGTTTTTATGTGCTCCCTCTTTCACTAGGGCAAACTGTCAACTGGCAATTACCATATATCCACAGACCATGAATCAGAAGTCACTATGCAACTGACTTCTTGGAAATACAACTATATGAAATGATTAGTTTTTCATTTCCATGAGAGACACCTTCAGCTCAGTAGAGAGGGGATGACTATTAACCTATTCTTGGGTCCTTTCCGAGCTGCATTTCAAGCACCTATTTTTTGCTGATTGTGCAAACCAAGTTTTTGCTGTTTCCACATAGTGTAATTTTTTTCCTGACTACAATCATACCACTGCACAGAATTTAAGAAGAGCTGGAAGATTCTTCAGGACATACTTCAAAAAAAAAAAAAAAAAAAACCAACAAAAAAACCCCAACAAACAACAAACCAACAACTTTACTTATCTTTCAGACTGCACAAAGAAATCTAATATGTGCCCCTTTGCTTAGAGCTGGACACCTTTCCTTCAGTTTATTTCTATTAGCCACACCATTCAAATTACATTTGCTTCATGAATATACTCTTGAAGTGTAAGAAAAACAAAATGCTTTAACATTTCTTTGAAGTTTTCCTGCCCGGTTCCTCTAAATTCAGAGGGTGGAGACATAACCACAGGACTATACAAAGCCCAAAGGCATGCTGTGACAAAAAGGTATCCGAGGCCAGTGGACTGACCCAACAGAGTAAAGTTTCACAAAGAAGTTGTATTCAGAAACGTTCTGCATTACAGGGTGGATCGGAGGCAAGGGGTTCAAAGGAAAAAGGCAGATATTGTATGCACTCTAAAGTTGCCCTCCCGGCATTTCTCAAATCTCTGATAATTTCATAAAATGAAAAATGCCAACATTGCCACATTAAGCATCACTGAATACAAATGCTTTATCAGCAATCTGCAGCCTAGTGTTGTTAATTTACATTTCAGAACAATGAAACTTTAACAAGTCAGTCACTCACTGGTTTGAAGTCTGACCATGGTAAGTCATGGTAGCAGCTTGTAATTAGGGCAGTAGTGCTTATTGCTTTGAACTGCTTTCATCCCGCTGACAGCTCTTACCTTTTCAGAGTTTGTAAAAACATCAGACTTCAGCTCTCCATCCAGAAACTCATTAAAGTATTTCATCAGCTTCTGAGCCTCCACAGCCCGTTGCCGTGGCGTGTTTACCCCCTCCAGTTGGTCGCCAAGGTGACAGACCTTAGTTGCTACATAGCTGATGTGCTCATCTAGTTCTTGGAAATGTTGGAAGGCAACCTGGGATAACACAGACACGGACACAAAACTCATTATTTCCATTTACTGTACTTTGGGAAACACTAAATTTACTTCAGTAAGCAGGGTAGTGAACGTAGGCATCACTTTTCCAGGTGCCGTATCTCAGAACCACTAATTAACTACAAACAACTGCTTAAAGTTTAGTGTCTTCCTTTAAACTACTGCAAAGACTTGCTACTTTCAGAATAGCTAATACTCATTAATGGAACATGCAGATAAGCCCCCTTTGACAGGGGAAACTGTTTTCCATCAAACCCTCTTTATTTTTATCTCAAACAGTAGCAGGCTGTACCAAGAAATGTTAATAGACCATGTGATGCTTTTAGAACTTGCACAGCTTAGCACTGACTATATTCTTTAGATTTTACCTGGTTGCTTTTCTGCAGTTCTTGTACTTTCTTGGCAAATTCCTTTGCTTCCTTCTGGCATTGCTGTTCCAGTTTCTCCACCTTCCTCTGAATCCTTTCATCCATTACCTGTAATTCTTGGATATGATTTACAAATTCTTCCAATAATCTGATTTAAAATAAAATACAGTAAAGCAGACTTTAGTTTAAAAGATACTGTCTTCCACAGAGAGCTTAAAAAAACCTCTGGAAAAAAAAAAGAACTTGCCTATGAGGCTGATACAATCATGTCTAGCTTAAAAATGCTATTTTGTTTTAAACTATACCACCCTGGTTGCACAGAAATTCCACATCTACATAAAAGCTATGTGATCACATAAATTGTAGGCCATGGGAGAGGGAAATACCTAAATACCACTCAAGAATGTGGCTCTGCCACAGTTACAAAGATCACTATATCCTCATCTTCCCTAATAAGTCTCATCAGGGAAAAGGGAGCTTAGGCTACTACATCCCTTCAATGTAAGGTCTATAACAGGAAAATATTTTCTACTGTACTGTAGATGTTACTGTGAACTTGTAAATCAGCACCCTATGAATAGGCAATGAATACAATCATGTAGTCTCATAATGTTGTTCTGGTAACAACCATGTTGCTTCCTGACTTCACTTCTTTTCCTCCTATAACATCATTTAAAGGGGCTTTTTCTGCCCTTTCCCATCACTTTGATTTTTCTTTCGGACTCGTATTTTACTCTTCTCAAACACAGTACATCTGAATGCATTTTTAAATTTCCTCTATTCTTTTTCTTTCTATTCTCAATGTCTCTCTCTCTTATTCCTGTTTTTGCTCATTCCGTCCCATTCCAGTCATCTTTTCAGCTTATATTTTTCTAAACATCCCAGTCACTGATGCTTAGGGAATAGATTATTTCCAGATCCTCCATAGCCATAAAACTCATGCTAATAACTGAAAACATATAAAAGATTTGAGAGCTCTGCTGCCCAGGTGTAATGACAAAGCAGAAGAGGAGAAGAAACAGAAATCCCTTCCAGGGGGCTATTTCTAGACTACTCAGGAATCTGCATTTTCACATATACCCCATTCAGAAGGTACACTGTGAGTGTGAAGCCCTTCCAGCCTGCAGTGCTGCTGAAAGGCAGAAGGAGCACACTGTCCTTCTCCTGGCTCCCCATGCACAGGTTAGAGACTCTCAGCAACCAGAAGAAAAAAGCAGAAGGTATTATTCTACACTCACATGGCTCCTTCCCAGTAACAACTACAGCACTTCTCTTGGCCAACATCTAGAGGTTTCTCCGAGCAACACCTAAATGATACTAATGTGATTCTCTTTAGCTGCATGGAGGCTCACTGAATTTTCAGTTTTATCTTCTGCTGCTAAAATGACTGGCTTTTATCCTGCTGCTTGGAGCAATCGAATTGCCTTTTTGTTCACTGTATTGTCTAAAAACCAATTTCAAGTGGTATCTTGCCAATAAGTGACTTAAAGGCACAACTTATTAAAGAAAAGTGGATTGGGGCAGATGTTTATGACTTCTTTCCTCCACTTCCTGCTTGCCAAAAGCCCAAGAGTAAGCATATTGCATTAGATTCTATAAAAAACCACAAGAACAGACTTAAGTTTACAGAAGTATTTTTAAAATTAAATGTAAATGATAGTGAACTCAAAGCATACTTTCAAAAAAGAAAAGAAAAAAGAGCCTAAAGAAACACAGATAGTTTCTGTTAATTTTAACAACCTAATTCCCTTTAGTCTTGGGTTTGTTTTTTAAACAGGTATTGTGCAAACTCAGCAATTATTCCACAATAGTATTCAATATAGTGTGAGAGACAAGAATAATCAAGTAGAAGAGGTAGCTGCTGGTCAGGTTTCTCAGAACAGAAACAAAGAATCCAACATTCTACCAAACAAAAGCATCATCTTCTAAGAACAGAAGAGAGAAACCATACGCTATAAGGTCTGTTTCTTTTTTGATACTAATTTTGGCTCCCTGCCCAATACTCTAAGATCCTACAAGAAAAATATTTACTGTTGCAGGATTTTCCCACTTGTCCTGAAAAATACAGAAACACGTCACAGAAGTTAACACAAGGAAACCAGGAGAAACATAGAAGACAGGTTAAACTGAGTTGGTATTGGTACAAATCATTAACTATTCTAAAATATATACGAGGCACAGCTGTGGAGGAAGAGCTACAGGAAGCAATGTTGTGCATTTCCAGGCTTCTGCATAAATCACATATAAAGCTCTGCATAGGATATAGGCCCCAGACTGAACGTCAAGGGTTCAGCATCTTGCTAGAACTCCAGCAAGATCCTTCCTCTTCTTGCATGCCTCCAGAAAGCCAGACTGCTCCAGAAGGAATGTCTTTTGACCACACTAATGAAGTTCATTGTATTTGCTTTTGAATAACAGCAGCTTGTCTATGGAGTTAGTAATTCCTAAACTTCTTCAGAGTTATAGCTCAGGTTACTACAAACAGTCTCCATCTGGAATAAGATCAGGTGAATGAGAAGTCACTAAGGACAAGCTCTTGCACTTTGAATTTATACCATAATCTAAATTAACATTCATGTAGCTAAACTTTTTTTTGACCCTGCTAGCTCAACAGCATTCTGATAACCATCAAACAGGAAGAAGCTCAAGCTCACTTCCAAAGTTAGAATCACATGAAAAATGAAAACATGTAAGTTAATTACATTTCTAAAAAGACTATCACTACTGGTAAGTAGCACTATTTGAAAGAGTCACTCTTTTCAAAACAAAAGAAGATCCAGAGGTTTGAATTTCACAGAAAGGGTTATCAAGCATTGGAACAGGCTGCCCGGGGAAGTGGTGGAATCACCATCCCTGGAGGTGTTGAAAAGATGGGTAGATGTGGTGCTGAGGGACATGGTTTAGTGGTGGTTTCAGCAGCATTAAGTTAATTGTTGGACTGGATGATCTTAAGGGTCCTTTCCATATGAATTACAGAAGCTTAGATGTTGAACACTGCTGTATAAGATTGTGCATCTCAGTTACCAATGCACCACTCGATGGTGGCTGGTTTCTCAGGGTGAGGTTTCCCAGCAGAGCCAAGCCAGCTCACCACATACAAGAGAAGGCCCTGCACGACCTCCTCCTTCCCCACTTCCCCTATTCAAGCCTGGCTTCTTTCCACACCCCCATCCCTTCTCACCACCAGCTCACAGACACACAGCCTCTCCCCTTCGCACTTGCTCCAAGGCTTCTCCAGTCCCCCAAAATTGCTAAGCCAACTAGGAAAAAAAGTGGATTTTTTTTCTTGTCAGGTTAGTTTTCTGATATTTTAGTGAGTTAGATTAGCTTATCATGAGATCACGTGCCTAGAGCTAGCTCAACATGAGCCATCACAGCTTGTAGCTAAGAGCAAGGAAGAGGGGCACAAGCCCATCTCCACCGAGCAGCAGCAAGCTGTTCCATTTGATTCAGACTATATAAATTCACACAAACTTAGTTTAAAACAATCTATGTCAACGTTCCTGCCTTTCTTTCCATCCTACCTGTTTGTGCCTTTTGTTTGCACCAGGACTGTAAACTACTAGGTCTCACAACAAGCCAGCTCAGGGAGCTAAACTAGCAAGAAACTCATTAAATTAACTTAACTATCATAGCAGTGAAGCCTCGCATTATGCTTTAATCCTGCAACTCCAGTGCTTTGGAACATTCATGTCTGACAAGGACAAACAACATCAATTCTCCTTCATTCAAAAGGTCTAAATCAGAAAGTGACTTTCCCTACTCTTGTTACTGAATAATTGGTTCTGAATAATTGGCTCATGGTCACAAATTCTAGCAATTCTCCCAAATGAAAACCTCCTTGGACACACACCAACACTACATACAGGCTTTTTGTAATACGTGTAATAAAACAGTACAATTAGAGATACATTCACTTTGACTATTATGCATTTTTATTTTACCTTTTTGGATCAAAAGCTTCTCCACCTCTGGAACCTCCTCCAGGTGTTCTCCATGCCAGGCGTTCAATGTATTCATCTGCCACAAAAGGCTCCTAGCCACAGAATAAAAACTCCTTACAATGTGCCACAGCGGGTTGTTCCTTAAGCAGCTGCTTACACATCATTTTGAAAGCGTTTAGAAGCTTTACTACAATCAAGAGCAAGTACAGTGTTGACAATTACCCCGTCACCTCTTCTGTTTACATATTTAATATAGAGAACACCGTTCTCAATATGGTGGGTTTGAACATCTAGGCTAGATATTGTCAGACTACTACTATCAAAGAATTTGCTGTAGGGCTGTGAAGAGTTGGCTCTAAATTACCTGGCCTTATTTCCAGCTGAGTTTATGGCTTGTCATTACAAAGTGTCTGTACCACGCTGCAGCTACACTGATTTGAGGTGTTACATCATGAGGCCCAGCCATCAGCTGTGTAGCAAATCAGATAGAACTGATCTGTCTAAAAAAATTACGTGGCAAAGTTAAGTTTTCTCTGCAGTCGCTCAACTCTCTGGTGCAGTTTGCAACACAGCATCCCCAGCAGAACTGACCAAGGCCCTGCCTTGTGGCAAAAACAAGCACAAGATTGTCCCCGGACGCTATGCAACATCAAACTGCAGCTGCAGAAACAAAGCAGATAAAAAGGAAAAACACAAATCAAAAATAAAAACAGACGATGGACTTTCACAAGAAGGAAAAACCGGGCATGAGTGATGCTAAAAACACAAGGTCAGTCAAGTTTCTTCCATAATATTTACTGGACCTTCCATAACTCTTCACCCTTGTGTAGTATTGTTAAGATTATTTCTCCCCCCAACAATGTTTTCTGAAGGCAGAGACTTCATTATAAAACCAAAAGCTCCTATTTTAATTGGCCAAATATTTAAACCAGCTCAAACATTTCTTCACATAGTTAATAATAAATACTCCAAACACAGTCCAACACCTGTCCTTAAAAAAAACCAAGTATTTATCCCTTCAGCTTCATTGGTAACCTAGTAGCATCAAGTATTTACCCCTTCAGCTTCATTGGTAACCTAGTAGCATTGCTTCGGTGGTAACACCAGCACATCTAAGGTCATTGAGCAAAGTATTCTCACAACCACCAGAATTTCATGGAAAGCTCTTAAAGTACATGCAGCAGTGGTTCTAAAACCCTGAAACACAACCCAACACAGAGCTGGAAGTGGCTCTGCTTAGTAAGTGATACTTACCACAATTGCTTAGGTGGTAACACCAGCACATCTAAGGTCATTGAGCAAAGTATTCTCACAACCACCAGAATTTCATGGAAAGCTCTTAAAGTACATGCAGCAGTGGTTCTAAAACCCTGAAACACAACCCAACACAGAGCTGGAAGTGGCTCTGCTTAGTAAGTGATACTTACCACAACTCATTTCTGATAATGAAACATGCCACCCCTGCTTTTAATAAAGCTTGATTTAAAAAATTAAAAATAATAAAAAAATAAACGGACATCCACAAGTATCAAACTGGTTCTTGTATCAATAGGTCTAAAACCTTGTCAGAAGTAATAGGGAGAGAGGAAACAGCTTTATAGTATTATTTAAATAACTAAAAACAAGGGTTGGAAAGCAAATATTGCCAGTTCATTCCTCAAAATCACATTACGCCCTACCCAGTTGGGCCCAGCTATTAAAGGGAAATATCAAATGTTTTTTAAAATACACTTTGCAACATGCTGAATTCTGCTACACAGGATAGAAGTTTCTCCCTTTCAAGAGATCACCCAGTAACTCCTCACTCAAAGAAAGCTCTTAAAGTACATGCAGCAGTGGTTCTAAAACCCTGAAACACAACCCAACACAGAGCTGGAAGTGGCTCTGCTTAGTAAGTGATACTTACCACAACTCATTTCTGATAATGAAACATGCCACCCCTGCTTTTAATAAAGCTTGATTTAAAAAAATAAAAATAATAAAAAATAAACAGACATCCACAAGTATCAAACTGGTTCTTGTATCAATAGGTCTAAAACCTTGTCAGAAGTAATAGGGAGAGAGGAAACAGCTTTATAGTATTATTTAAATAACTAAAAACAAGGGTTGGAAAGCAAATATTGCCAGTTCATTCCTCAAAATCACATTACGCCCTACCCAGTTGGGCCCAGCTATTAAAGGGAAATATCAAATGTTTTTTAAAATACACTTTGCAACATGCTGAATTCTGCTACACAGGATACAAGAGATCACCCAGTAACTCCTCACTCAAAGACTGACTGGAGTAACTGTGTTTTGCTCAGCTTCCTTGGATAAGCTTCAAAAATAACTGGATGCTACCACACACAAACAAGTCACTCATCTCTTTAACCTGGTTCTTCCTGATACACAGCATTAAGTTTCCTTCACGTGAATCCTTTTCCTCAAAAGATATAACGCAGCGGTTCTTCCTAAGCACAGTGTTAAATTTCCTTCACTTGAATCCTTTTCCTCAAAAGATATAACGCAGTGTTTTCACGCCAAGTGAAATGTCATCCTTACATCTAAATGTTTGGGAACTACCAAGTGTAAATTCTCTCCTTATGTCATCCTTACATCTAAATGTTTGGGAACATTTTGCAATTTTAATTATAGGTGAAATGAGCCATTCGATACTGTAACATTCCCTTCAGGGGAGTCCTCCAGCTTCCTAATTACCTTATATATTACCTCTTCTCAGCACTTCTCCTTTATATGAAAATCACAACCACAATCTTTCCTCTGAAGATCCCATAATTCAGCTGGAGTACCACTCTAGTTACAAGGACCTCAACGCCAAGTATAGTGCTATGGAAGAACCCTATATAAAGGGTGCACTGTTTACTGATGCTCTGTGTGTGTATATAACATTTTCTGCATTTCTCCCTTCACTGAAAGATAATTAGATACACACACATAGTGACCTTGAGGTTTTTTTGGAAGAGTTTTTCTGCAAGCCTATGAAAGCCTCCTCTCCTGAGGAAATCTGATATACATGCCTTAGACCCTCAAAAAAATTAATTATGATGCCAATCTTGCTCTATCCATTATGCCTAGTGATCCAAAGCTCCCTCCAGTGCATGTGTACACAGAGTACCTGCAGCTCCCTCCCCTGCACCCCCAAAACTAGGCAGCCACATGGCAACAAAAGCTGTGGTTGACCCCCAATTCAGTGCCACCTGACCAGGCACAAGGCCAAACTGAGCTGTCAGCAGCACAGTCCCCTCCGCTGCCCTTCCCACAGCGCGGGCACTCACGTGCGTCCCCCTCTTCCACAGTGCTCATCCCACCTCCCACCCTGCCTCTCTCCTTCTGCAACATCTGCTCTTCTGCAAAAGTTAGAAACCTGCATTTTGTTTTAAAAAATTGACATGTTAATTAGTTCAGTCAGACCTAAATGATGGCAGGTGTAGCAGTATTTTAAGGGGGCGTAACCTGAAAAAAATATCTGTTTTTCAAGGGCACTTCACAGGAGACCTGTCCTTTGGTTTTTTTACTCATATAAATCCTGTTCTGCATTACTTCAGAAATCGTAACCATAGGAGATACTCTTATGTGCAGAATACTGACCAACAGAGAAGCAAAATGAGCTTTTTCTTCCAAATTTTCACAGAGAGTGTGCTAAAAATAATCTATTTGATGTATAACGAACAAATGAAGTTCAACAGTGTCATTTTAAGACACGATTTCACAATTTCCACTGCAAACCCAAAACTTTTTAGTTTTGTTTGGGTATCATATCTTCCATACACATTTTCTCTTTTTAATGCTATCTTGATAAGAGAGTTACCTATAGCTATTTGACAGCCTAAATTCCCATTTTAAGTCTCCTATCCAGTTCTGCAGACAGTGCTGAAAATCAGCTATTACAAATGTCATTTGCAAGTCCTTTGCCTGTTATCAGATGAGCCCCAACAGTCAATTTCTTCACAGCTTTGAACTTCCCTCTAGCTCTAGATGAATTAATGCGATCCTAGCTATTCAGCCAATACTACTGATTTAATAAGAGATACGCCTGAAGTGGATGATAACCTGGTTTGATCTGGTCTGTATATATGAAACTACACTGGACCCAGCCACATTAAAATCCAGTTTAGAAGTGTCATAATTGTTAAATTACTCTTTGAGTTATGTGACAGAGAACTGAGTCCATGCTGTGTCCAGTTTCAACCACAGACCCTTCAACACATATATACTGAAAATGACTTTCAAACACACTTACACGTGAACATGGCAGGCAAATACTACACTCACTATGCAGCTAAGAGTTACTGACATAATAAGCACACGTTTTTATGTTCTAACATTTATGGCAGTGACTTCAAACTAACATGGTAGGCAATGTTAATTTAATGAATGTCAATAAAACCTCCCTTGCCTTTGGACTGGAAAAGAATGGAGAGGTGGAGAGAAAGAAGTACTGTTTTCTATATTGGAAAACATAATTCCAAGGCCTATCTTTGGCCAAAGGTCTCACCTACTTTGCAATTTCATCTTCACTGCTATTGCAAAATGCAAAAATTGCTGCCTGATCCAAAGCAGCCAAAACATACAGTTTCCTTTCCACATGCAAGTTATGTCACATTCAACTTCCCACAAAGAACAGAACCAACCGCGTTGTCATCACGTTGAGAAATCAACAAGACTCCTAGGACAGCTGGAGAGGGTATAAAACCTGGTATCTAGCTACCTAGAACATGGTATATTAGTCTTGCTATTTTTTTAAGGCAGGCAAGCCAAAAGATGTGAGTCATAACACTCATGTGTCACAACAGTGATTCACAAATACAAGTGCACACAATGCATTTATATAAAGCAGATAAAGGATCTCCCAGAGAAACAGGAAGACCTTTCCTGAAGGCTGGGCAAAGCGTGTCCCACTGTTAAAGGCACCATATGAACAACTTGGTGTGACTTAGAGAGCAATTACAGCACACCTGGTAATGATACTTACATCCCCATGCACTAGTAAGCGGGGGCGAACACTTTATGTTAATCACATTAGGAGATCCTGTGGTCCAGGCCAGGAGAGAAGAATTTGCCAGACCCTTGCCCTGCTCGTGCACAGCCTCAGCCAACCTGTTTGGCTTGTTGTGCCCCGGATCCACGGCGGTTAAAGGGCAGGGAAAATTATTTATTTCCTTATTTCAGAGGAGTAGGAGCTGTGCTGAGCTACGGCGGTGCGGGGGTCAATTAAGTGCTTTCAGGAGAAGCAGGGTCGCGCTATCTCGGCGGTCAGGCCTGGCACGGCCTATGACCCTGTGCACAGACCTAGGAGCACCCCTTCGGGGGGAAGGAGGCCCCGGCCTGAGGGGGCACCACAGGCCCCGGCCTGAGGGAAGCCGAGGGCCCGCATCCTCCCGAGGCATCACCCCGCTCCCTCCACCCCCCGCACCGGCAGCCCATTCCCTCAGGGTCCGGCATCGCGCTGCTCCCCCCAACCCCGCTTCCCTCCCCGCCCGAGCAGGAGCTCCCCGGCCGCCCCATCCCCTTCGTGAAACCGGCACCGCCTCCCAGGCCCAGCGCGGCCCCCCCC
>NW_015090883.1:1227849-1299895 GCF_001431845.1 Calidris pugnax
CCGGGGCGGGGGGGGGTCTGGGCCGGGCCCGGGGGGGATCAGAGGCAGAGCCGGGCGTGTGGCCCCGGTGAGGGAGGGAGAGGAAAGATGGGGGCCCCGGGCGGAGGATGCTGGTGGTTTCCAGAGCGGCTGGAGCTGCCCCAAATATACCCCAAAATAGCGAAATGGTCTGATGCTCTCCTAAATCGTGTCCCTCCTCCAAGCGCCGCTGGCTGCTTCGTGCTTCTGAACCTGATTTTTTTTATAAATTGCTATGTTCCCATAACGTGCGTTTAACAACCGCCTAAGTATTTGTTTCTCCAACTTCTGCGTTTTGCACATGACTTGTTGTCTCTGTTCCTCTTTCTGTCAGCGATGGTAAAGGTCTTTCCTGGCTCTTCGCTCTCCTTACATGGAAAAAGGACAAGGTAGTGATTATGAAATGCTGTCAGGTGAACAAAAGTAGAAAGTGTATATTTTGCATGTGTTTTTCTTGTGTTCTCTTCATATTGTTCTGTAACTGTACAAAAAATACAATATTTCCAGGCAGAAATTCAACTTCCCGTTTGATTTTAATTTTTGCATACAAAGGTAGGTTTTTTTAAGTTAGTGAACCAAAGGAGGATTCTTTTATTCCGAACTCTTACAGAGTTTTAATTAAGATTTTGGTTACGCCGGCTGTGTTTGTTGGTCTGGCAATATTTGTTGCTGTCTCCGTGTACTTTCTGTGACTTCAGAGGACTCGGCTCCAAAGAATGAGAGGAAAAATAACTGGGAAAAACAGTTAGGGAAAGGAAAAACACTGAGACCTCAAAAAAGAGACATGACTTACAGCCCTAGTATGAATTCATTGGAACTGAGGAGAGAACGTAGAAGGAGGCAAAGGAAAAAAAAAAGAGCAAGTAGACTGTCTTCCATCTTCAGGTGCAGACAGATCTCTACATTGGACATTCCTCTGATTGTTTTAGGATTAGTATTATGGTCCTTGTATTACCTCCGAGACTAGAGACGAGGCCTCCCCTCTACAAACACAGAGAAAGAAAAAGCCTTGTCCCAAAAAATCTGGGAGTGTAATCGCCACGGAGGAAGGGGGTGGTGGTGACAGGACTATGTGAAGTGACTTGTCACACAGTAAGCAGCAGAGACAAGGGATAGCGCTCCTTTGAAAAGGGCAAACTATACTTGATACTTCAAGTGATTTCCAGACTTAGATCTTTCAAGTTCCCAGAGGAAATAATAGGGCTCTGGAAACCCCAAGTTTATCCTCCTAACTGACCTTAAATTCAACAAAGCGCACAGACAATATAAAGAATGCTGGATCACATGGAAACTGTTGGTTTCAGGACTTACGCACTCAGCTGGAGATACGTGAGCCCTGATCTCTGACCTCAGAGAAGACATCTGGGACATCAAAGCATTCCACTTTTTTTTGAGCTGATCATAACTTAATTCGGGCAACAAGTATGGTCCCTCTCTTGCATCACCAAAGGTCAATTCAACACTGCAAACTTTCATCTTTTTAAGTTTTCATCACTTTCTAGAAGGCAATACTGAAAAACTGAGATCTGAAGGGCTAACTAATCATCTAATGACTCGGCTGAAGCTGGGAAGATTCAGTGGGAAGAGGAGAAGATTGCTGTGGTGCAGGGACAGCTTCAGCAAAGAGAGCAGACAGATTGGGACATAAGTAAGAAAAAACTACACTGAAATATCTCCTCTTCCTTTGTTTGGGAAGCGTCAACCCAAAATATGAGATGTTCAGCAAGGTTACACATATAGCCTTTTTATCAACAACCTTTCTCTGGAAGTCCTCCTAAATTTTTGAGCTGCAAAACCACTTTCTTTTTTTTGCTCTTCAACGTAGATGTGAGACTACACAATGCAGGGAGGCGTTTCACTGTCATCTGTATCCTGTTTACGGATCTCAGAGCTCTGGCTTCTCTCTGCCTAGGCTTGCTTTTTCCTTACTGGGGAAGAAAAAAAAAAAGGAAAAAGCCCTAGATGCCTGATTTAAGAATCAAACAAAAAAACAGTCACTGAAACTAAGCCTGAGGAAGTGTAGCTGCCTCCAGCAAGAGACTCTGCTACTCAGTTAAGAAAAGATGGTGTAGGTGGGACTTAAAGGCAACAGGATAAGAACCGTGCGAGTGTTCAGGAGCAGAAGGGGAGCGCTACATATGGAGGGCATAGATAAAACAAAGTACCACATTGCTGGGATTACAAGTTCCATGGCAATTTAAGAAACAGGCTGTCAATGTGTCCTGAAAAAGATGATATAAAAAGGAGAATAAATGAAGGCATTTCTACATCTCTGCATTCTTTCTCCCGTGTTTGTGTGCAAGTGTGGCTCTGAGTGCAAATGAACATGCGGCCTGAGAACTGATCTCCTCCTACAAGGTGATTCATAAAGTGATTTCACTAATTGCCTGGGGTGTAACCTGTGATACGCATTTTGAGGCTCTGTGGATAACTACTAAGGGAATCCACAGAAGAGAATGTGGAAAAGCTAGCCCGTTATCAAACTTAAAGTAAGAGGGGCTCAGAGGAATCTGCAGTTCCAAAAAAAGGATGAAACCCAATGCATTAGTGGAAGTAATAACTTTTCTTTTCTCGGCTATTTATTAAATGACAACTCTTCAGTTCCTCTTCATAGACTTAGGTTAACTTGAGAAGAAATTCATCCCTCTTCCCTTTAAAAAGTAATACTACTTCAAAAGAAAAAATCCCAGACGTGGAATCAAACGGCTGATTTTTCTCAAATGTTATCTCTAGGAGATTTGAAATGGAATACATATGTTGGTGCAACCTAGGACTTTCAAAATATACAAAACCTTGTGTCTCCATAACATGATTACATCTTAATTACTCAAAAGTAAAAAAATGAAGTTAGAAAGCAGTCATAACAGCTTCGAGTCACATACATTGGAGTTGGAGTGTGGAATCCATTTTACTCCCCCCAAAAAACCATGCAGCTCTTGCTGGAAAACTTTGAGTGTGGAATCCATTTTACTCTCCCAAAAAACCATGCAGCTCTTGCTGGAAAAACTGGGCTTATGTACAGTGAAGTCTTTTTGTATTTAAAATATTGTAAAGATTTTTAGTTAATCTTGTTAATCAGTTAAAGCAACTGCTGGAGATCCATTGTGTGAGCTTAGAACAGCAATGAAGAACTTGAGTATAAACAACTTCTATTATACTGTCTTGTAAATATAGTATTTAGCAGAGTAGCAAAGCTGTAGCAGTAGCCTACTGTATCTAGGCAAAAAGCTGTTGCAGTTGAATTTGATTACGTGGGACATCAGTTTCCTTAAATGTCTGAAAATTTGTCTTCGGTGTGATCTCACCTCTTCAGAGTATTTTGCCGTTGAAGTTTCACTGCGGTGGTGTGAGTCACACTTGGGTTTGTAGTGTTGTTTAGACACCCTGTGCCTTTGTGCAACAGCAAGGGTAGAGGGACAGATTCACATTTTATTAAAAAAAAGGGAGTGAATGTATTTGCTCAAAGTTTCCAGCAAAAATCTGCCTGCTGGAATGAATCCTAATTACTCGGGAAATACTTTATTGACAGTGATTTAGATTCGGGACACTGATAGAAACACTTCCACATACACAAGGTTACTTTTAGGACCAAGAGGCCTTTGAATACCTAAGAGAAACCCATCCTTGATTATATCAATATTCTGAAGATTTTCACAATGCTTTTGCCTTCTCTGACAGCCAGAAAAGAGGTTGCGTGGTTCTGCTCCTAGGAACTCTGTTGGTGTGACATTTTGGGTGGGAAAAGATGAGTAGCACTAACATGCTGTTATTTCCATCCCGCAGACGTTACCCTACGGTTGAAATACGCGCCGAGACCTTCAACGGGTCAACGCACGTGCCTGTGCCATCCGACAGCGCTTTTCTGAAAGCCTTGCTCTTTGAACTGAGGCTGGTGGACGACCATATTTTTGTGGAGCATCGAGACACTTGTACCCGAATCAATCATTCATCCGTTTACTCAGTTCGCACCGAGGGAGGGGATCTCTGGCCCGTGCTTGCTTTTCGGAAGAGCGGTCTGATATACGCCTGTCTTCCACTCGTTGAGGAGACCTTGGAGCCACGGCCACCCCTCCTGAGCATTAGTGGGCTCTCTCAAGGGCTGGCTCTCTTGTTAGGCATTGTGGACTACATCTCTCCAAGTCGGAAAAATGAAGCTGAGATGAGTACAAAAATCAGCCAGCTTCGAAATTTGCTTATACAGGCCTGCCCGCTTGGCACCCCCTTGAACACAAACATCCGCAGCTTGAACAGCTCCTTTGATGACATTCAGGAGATGCCTACAGATGAGAATCAACCGGCTTGGAGATCCAACACGTACAAAGGCAAACCTCAGGTTAATGTCTGTATCACTGAAAAAGTCAAATGTATGCAGTATGACAAAAGAGACGTTGTGGACACGTGGCAGGTTTATGGAGCTGTAAATTGCAAGGTGAGAGCCTTATATCTGCAAGTCCGGCCAAAATGGTTTTCATGGAAGCACACTGGGAAAGTAAATATATTGTTTTACTTTGGTATGTGATCAGTGAATTTCTAGTCCTGTAATATTTCAAAGTGTAACTATTGTGTATCAGGCTGATGTGATAGCACTGGTTTTTATTTGGATCTTTCTGGTTTTTTTCCTGCATGCTTCATGGATTTTTTCAGTAACTATTTATGGGATTTAAGTTTCCTGCAGTAGCTACATTGCATGTATTTTTCCAAAATTTTCTTACTTTAAATGAAATAGGGAGAAAGCATTTCATGCAGAGACTAAGAAATTGTAGTGCTGAGGCCAGGTTTATTTCCAACTATCTTATAAGCAACATGTTAAATAATGATTAGAAACGGAATTTCTGAATGAGTCTTCCACAAGTGGCTTTACGTGAGCATTTTTAATTAATTTTCCTACCAAGTGAAAGCTCAATCTTCTTTGCTAATTTATTCTGTTACAGCAACGTTTTGAATCCACAAATGCTGTTTGTTTGGCTGACATAGGAACCATTGAGACAGAATCTGGTGAAAGAAACTGGTTGTTTAACTATTTTGAATGTTTTGTGTGTGCGGCAATGGTTTTCATGGTTTAGTACTAAAAATTGGGGAATATTGACTAAATCAATAGTAATGATGGAATACATTAAAATTTGTGTTTTCTATAACTGATATATTTAATAGTCTTTGTTCTGAATTATGCTTAGGAAGCACACAATATTATCACAGTAGACTGTATTTATGACTGCCAGTGTTTTAAGAGGAGAAAGATCTTCTAATGAAGTGGATCATGGTAATTTAATTATTTGCAAGAGGTGGGATACTCATCTCTAAAGGAAGCCAACCTAAGTACTGCGCTTCAAAAGACTGGGTCATTTCCCACCAGCCATGCTGGCAGGGATTGTGTGGGTGAGCAGCTTCCTGCTCTCGGAGGGACAAGTTTCTAGGTCATTTTGGGGAGCCGATGGCCTTGCCTAAGAAGAAAGCCCTGGTGGAATCATGCACTGCCGAGCTGGCACGCAGAGGGACCAGGCAATGGATGTGCTGCACGTGGTTGCTGTGAGAAAGCTGACATGGGACCACGATGGCCATTAATAGCATGCCTGAATCCATTAAGCGGATGTTGTAAAAGTAACTGAATTAATTAGACTGTCACCAAGTGTGTTTATGTAACATTTGTAATGATGTAGCCATACAGTAAGCCCTTGGCTTGCTCGTCTGCTGTTTTCTTGCTAAGGAGTGTGTGTCAATTCAGAGACATTTAGCTCAGACTGCATCTCTAGCCCTGTTGTGGGAAAGGCTACAGAAATGGGAAAGGGACTTTGTTTTGAAAATATGTGTCAGTACTAATGTTTGAAGCCAGCTGAAAGTTTTTAATGTGATTCTTTTTAATCCTTGCGTTTGATTTTTGAACACCTAACTCTGACTTGAGGGAGATATTTTAGACTAACTTCTGGACTTCATGTTTTTTTTCCCCCAAGTGTGACATAGAGGGATCTGCACCGAACGTGACCCTCACTTTGAATCTCCCGATGAATGGTCCTCCGCTCCAAGACATCGTGGTCCATCACTGTGTGACTTCTGTTGACCCTGCCATGCTGATGTCCAGCAGTGCCGAGCCGCTGGATGACTCTGTCTACAGTGGACCTTACAAATTCCCTTTTGTTCCTCCTTCGGATTCATTCAACTTGTGCTACTACACTTCCCAGGTAATAACATTCCTGACCTTTGTTATTTTCTTCGAACAGGAATAAAAATAGCTGTGCTTTTGAACGTGTCTGAATGAATTTCAGTCCAATTCAGGCGGGTAAAATGCCTTTTATATAATAAACTGTCTGGAAGGCACTTCAGGACTTGAGTCATCCAAGTCATGTTCAGGAGGTGCCAGTACCCTTGACTGCTTTGTGTGGCTGCTCTTACTTTAAATGAACCCCTTAGATGCCTAAATTAGACGACATTAATCCAGACTGAGATGTCAAGTGCATGTGCCACAAATCTCAGTAACCCAAGCAGCCTGAAGAGTTTGGCGTATACTGCTCAAAACCAGTCAGCAATTAACATGTTTGTTATTTTAAAAATACTTTAGCAATTAAAACGGTATATAACTGGCCTTGTGATGATGGTGTTTATTTATCTTGAGAATGAATATAGTTTTTTCCAGGTTCCTGTTCCACCAATTTTGGGGTGTTATCAACTCATCGAAGAGGGATCACAGTTTAAAATAACAGTTAATTTAAAGCTTCATGAAAGCATAAAGAATTCCTTTGAGTACTGTGAAGCTCGTATACCTTTTTTCAACAGGTAAGAATAAAGAAATCCTAAATAAATTTCTTCCATTTCTCTGTGATCTTCCTGAAATTGACCTGTCAGGAGTCAATATAACAGATTATGCTCCATCAAGGTACTACCAGCAGACACGCACAGACCTTGCAAATGTTGGGAAGTCCCCTTGGAATTCTTGTCATTTCCAGAACAGAGAATTGTACCAAAATACTTGGTGATGCTCTGAATACTTCTGTCATGCATCCAGTTCCATTGTGGGTTGGTTTGGTTTTTTTTAATGTGAGACCCTGCCACAATCCTCCAGGTGGATTAAGTCTCCAGATCACTTCCAACCCAGGGTTACCTGTTCCTTAAGACTGCTAATCCTAGCTACAGATCAGCTTATCAAAAATATAGTTATTTAAAATTAAAACGATAGCTTTCATTTAATCCTCTCTGACAATTTCCATGTCTACGCTGTCACGTAATTATCATGAAAATTTAAAGATGAAATGATACAAAGTTGCTGATGCTGATGATAGTGTTAGTAAAACCATATCGGTGAACTGAAGACGGTAAAATATCAACAGTTCTTTTCTGATTACTAGGTTGAGACCATGGTGATTGCCTCCTGCTCTGTAATTTCTTTTCATAAATTAGCGGCGCACTCAGCTAGGTGTGATTTTTCTGTATGCACATAAATAATGCCTTTCAGCATTTTGTTGCTTTCTTTAACAAAAATGGGTGTTAACAAATACTGAAGAATACTAATTCCCATGGTTTTATTTCTCCTCTGTCCTCCCATAGGGGCCCAATCGCTCAATTAGAGTGCAAAGTTAGTTATGGCCAACTGGATTTGTCACGAGAGAAGAGCCTACTGGTTTGGGTCATTGGTAAGCAGAACACCCCCGTGCTTCTTCCTCCTCCAGTCAGCTTTGTATGGCGAAGGCACAGCTGTATAGCTTCTTACAGATGCTGTTTCTGGCTTTAGGACAGAAGTTCCCTAAATCTTTGGAAGTTTCTCTGACTGGAACCGTGTCTTTTGGCGCTGCAGGCAAAGAGCACCCAACGGATTACGTTTGCACGGGGAACACTGCTTATGTGAAAGTAAGTTGCAGGCTCTGTGAAAAGATTATCTCAAATTGGCTAGGAAAATACGTTGCTTTCAAATAATTGTTAGCCTCTTTGTTCTCAGCGTGGACTTGTCTGTTTTCTTGCTTACGGGATTTGACATCCTGTCGTTTTGGAGTACGCTTGCGCACCAAGAGCGTGTAACACCCATTGCCTGTATTTGCACAGCAAACATGACAATATGCATCTGAACGTGTTTTCACTCTCTTTTTCTAGCTGTATTTTAGGATCCCAGACTTCACACTTACTGGATGTTACGTAGACCAGCATTCTATTCAGATCTTTGCACCAGGAAAACCAAAAATTACTGCATGTGAGTTGCCAAAAATGTCATTCGTTTAACTGAAACTGCACGTTGAAGTTATGAACTGGATGTCAGTGACTAAAATTAGGAGGCTGAAGTTGGGCAGAGCTTTTTCCTGGTTTCTTTGGGACATCCTAGAAATTTTTTCTGCTTTATATTTTTTTCTTGTGATGCTTAATGTGTCTCTGGAATAGAGACTGGCATCTCTGAATGGCTTTCTCATTCAGATGAAAGCTCTTATCACTCGGTTACAAACTCAGGCTCTCTCTTGGACTCTCTCCTCTTTGCCCTGTGATGTTTTACATAATGGCAGAACTTTTATTGGCAGGGGGGAGCAGGGAATGCCTCCCCATAGTGTGGCCTCTTGTTTAGGACACTTTTGTCATGGATGTGATATGTGGATTGGAGTTACCCAGGTACAGAACTCAGCTCCTGCGTGCAAGGTGTGAACGTTGCTGTCAGCATCATCACACCAGCAGCTCTTGGGGGACGTGGTACTATGTTGAATCTGTGGAGCAGAAACCAAATCTGCTTATTCTTGAGTTAATACGTGACTACTTCCAAGTTTGCACCAAAACCAGACTAATTGGGAACAGAGTAGGCACTCATTAAATTTGAGCAGTATTGTCTAATGGAGGCGTTTTTATTTGTTGCTGTTTATCTGTTGCACCTTCTGTCAGTCATGTCAGCAGAAGGCTATGAATGCCTTTTGAGAACTGTGATCTACACAGTTCATTTTGCGACAGGTCACATTCAGTCCTAAATTGTAATACAAAAAAAAAGGCAACATTTCCATACTGTATGTTTTATATCGAGTATGCAATTTATATTCATTGAACAAAATCCAAGCCATCCACTTGCTTTTTGACTTAAACTCTGTTTGAATTTTAAGCTCATGACTGATACATTAGTAAAGGTAATTGAAGCTGAGACTTTAAATGTCTCATTATCAGAAACTATTTTCAAATAATAATAAGAGTCTTACAGTTTAAAGAGGCCATTATACCTTTTCTGTAAACTAGTAAGGATGGATTAGTAGTCTCTTCACCTGGATGAAGGAATGTGTGATTGTAAGGCACCCTCTAATGCTTATTTTTATTGCTTGTTTTGTTTTTTTTTAGCTGGGGAACTGATTTCTTCTGATTACTACATCTGGAATTCCAAAGCGCCAGCACCTATGGTGTACAAAACCTTATTAGACTAATTTCCTTGTGAATGATTTTTGTATTTAAACAAAACAGACAACTGATGAGAGTATGTGAATATAATGTGAAATACAGTGAAAATAAATATTTTCCAGCACTTGTACTTCGTATGTTTGCTTAAAAATTTATGTTGAGGAAAACCAAAAGAAGTCACTTCTCTTAAAAACATAAGTTGGTTCTAAATTGTTTAGTCCTGGATAGCAGCTTAGAGAAGTCAATTTGAAATGTACTTGCTGTGGCCATTTTTACTTTCCCTTTTAATATTAGCTGGTACAAAATTAGTACCTAGTGATACAGATACAGACTGGTGTGACTGGGCACGTCTTCCGGGAGGAAGTTACTTCACTGGTTTTGTAAACTGAAGAGCTGATGGAAGGTGAAAGCTTTCAGTGTCTTACCAGTGGAATCTGATTAGACCCCAGGTTAACAGGACAGTTAAAAGCAGGAGTTCTGTTCTTTTCATGAGATGTGTACAGAATACATCCGAGTCAGTAATTTACAAGAATTTTAGGAGAGGGAGTATGGCGGGAGCGGCGCTTCTGAAAGTGGCGACGATACAGGGGTCTGTATTGTCCCTGTCAGCAGAAGTGGTGAGTTCCCTTCCACGCATGAACTTCTGCCTGTGAACTGCCTTGCTTTGAGAACTAGCGTTAGTGAGGACCCAGAGCTGGGAACCTGCTTTTTCAAATCACAAGATGAGCCCTGAGTGGGCAAAACCAGCTGAGTTTGCTGGAGGTTCCAAAAACCATCACTGAACTGTTTTCCCTGGAAAAAAAAAAAACAGACAGAAAAGAAAAGGACTCAGTTTACCAAGGCAGACCTCTAATTTTGAGAAGAAAATTGTTATCTGCAGGAACACAGGAAATGAACTTTTAAGAGTTATTGGGAAATGAGCAAATTCTGAAAGGCTGGTGAAAAAGTGAGAGAACCTGGAGAGCAGCACAAAAGAAGAGAAGAATGCTGCCTAATAACCGAGCGTGCCGGCTGCTCCTGCCGTACCTCGTGTTTAACTGTACCCTGTGTGATAAATAAGATTAGTGATTATTTAAGGAGAAAAGTTTTAAGCTATAATTTAAAAAATCCTTAGATTGAGATAGTAATCTAATCGGTTGGTTAGATGTTCTAAAGGGTGGATTAATTCATGTGAAACGAGCCGTTCAGCTGAAACTGCCACGCAAACTCCAAAAACAGAGCTGGGCTATGACTCGTTTCAGAGAGGTGATGTGTCCCTTTTGATTAGCAGGAAAAAGGTGAATTAATGATTTTGCCCAGAACCCAGCTATACAGTCCTCTGCGCGCCTGGATGTCCCAGTGTGAGTGGGGAGAGGGGGGGCTTCTCTCTGTTGGAAGGGTTTAGCTCGTGTTCTGTGTGCTGAGCACTCGCCGTGGGATTTTGGTGTGTGGTGTTTGGTTTCCACCTACCCCCAAGAAAGCTGGGAGATCTCTGTTCCACACAGCAGCATTCTGGGAGGGTGGCTTTTCCTCTTCGCAGTGTGTCCCCACGAAATGCTATGGACTGTCAAAATCCACAGCACATGAGAAGAGAATCCCTTTGGACTTAATAGCTGGGGGGCCTCCCCAAATCAGGTCCTTTTTTGTTCTCCTCTTGTCCCTGTGTCTGTCTCTCTCTCGAAGTCAGGAGAGCTGCAGTTCTCGGGAATGGGAGGGAGCTGCTGCTTTAGATGACTTTATGCCCACCTCTCAACACCAGTTTGGATGGAGGGAGGGGGTGGGTGATGTGTCTCTTCTTGCCCTGAGCAGTTTTCTACAACTTGGTGCAAGCCATCACCTGTTTTGATTTATTATAAGGGTGTGCTCCATAAATCTCTGGATTTTACTGCTCTGCCCCTGCTCAGGGACAGCTCTGTAGTAATGCTGGTGGAGAAAGAGTCAGATGAAGCCTTTCTCCTGGCCTGGTGGCTACACTTGCCTTTTGGGAAGGGGAAGGGCCCGTTTTCATGGGTTCTTCATAAATATTAGTAACCTAGTAAAGTGAGCTTAATAGCAAACTTAGTAAGCTTATAAACTAGATTGTTGGTGGC
The DNA here is from genome assembly GCF_001431845.1 of Calidris pugnax. Lineage (NCBI taxonomy): Eukaryota > Metazoa > Chordata > Aves > Charadriiformes > Scolopacidae > Calidris > Calidris pugnax. The sequence goes on from NW_015090883.1 coordinate 1,239,279, forward strand.
TCCGGTCTATCATGACTGAGGTTCTTCCAGCATGACATGCAGAACACAAGGCATGGAGAGAAACTTGTGGTGTATGTAGAGCTTTTAGGTGCCTCCAGAGCTGGCCAGTAAATGGGGACATGGGAAATGACACTAGAAACCAGAGTTCGAGGAGTTAGAAATGACTAAACCCTTCTGTGCATCTCCGTGTGTTCCCTGGTAGTTCCCCAGACAATTTTCCTGTTTCTCTACATGCTCTGACTATTTTTTTCTGTTTTAAGAGGGGAAAAAACCACTTTTAAATCTGAATCAGGAAGATATGGTTAAGAGATCACGTGAGATTGAGGACTCCATGGCAGAGGTGGTATCTCACAGTAGTTCTGGTGGGCTCTAAAGACGGTTAAGCCCTGTGTCAGTGGTATTCCTTTAGCTCTTTAAAAAAAAACAAGTGTTTAATACAACAGTTTCTTTAAAAACTCAGTGGTATTCCTTTAGCTCTTAAAAAAACCCATCAAGTGTTTAATACAACAGTTTCTTTAAAAATACTTTGTGTTAAAGGGGAAAAAATGAAAATTCTCTTTTTCTACAGAGTGCTATTTCTTCTACAGGAATCCTTGCAGCTTATATTTATAATTTTGTCACAAATACCAATGAAAATTCTCTTTTGCTACAGAGTGCTATTTTTTCTACAGGAATCCTTGCAGCTTGAAGGGCTTATATTTATAATTTTGTCACAAATACCAACTATATGAGATCTGTGCAGATAGCTGTGCATGAAGACTTTCAAAAGAGGTGGCCAAAGAGTTCTCCAGACTTAGTATTGCATTTCAGAGGGTTAGAAGAAAACTACCATGCAAACCCTTGACAAGAATAACCAGAAGGACTTAAATACTGGCTTGTCAAGCTGACATTTTTCCCAAGCAAAATAATGGGTATAAATAAGAAGTTAAAACAGAAATCACTTCATTAATAAAAGGAACTTGCTTCATTTCTTTAAAATTTTGGGGTAGCGTAACTAGTGCCAATTAACATGATTTTAAAGCAAATACATACTGTCAAACTTTTCAAACGACACTGCACATTTAGCTGGCAAAAAGAATTGATGTAATGGACCTCTAAGAAATGAAAATAATCCAAAGTCCATGTATAACCCGTTAAACGGTGAGAACTGGCTGACATTTCCAAATGCAGCAGCGATGGGGAGCTGTCATCAAACATGTTTTGGATCCCAGCTGTGGTGTTTAACACTCTGAGGAAGGTGTGGAAGGAAACGGGGAATTTGCACTGATGAAGGTCGCAGAAGGTGTGACGGCTGAGAAGCAGTAATTACAGAAGGTGCTGAAGCCCTCGTTCAAACTTTGAGGGTCTGAATGTCTCAAGGGGAAAAAAAAAAACCTAAAAAAAATAAAAGTCGATGTTCCAGCACAAGCAAGGGGCAAAGGTGTGGATCTGAGAACAGATGCTGTCAATACAGGGTGAGAGGAAAAGGGAGCCAAGGAGTGTCAAAAAGAGCTAGTATGTGACTTGGGTGTGCCTTGCTGTGGCCAGAAGGACCCGTGAAACCATTGAATGCACAAGAAGCAAAACTGCAGGAGAACCTGGCCCTGGTGCGATTCTCACCAATCCACGTGGCCCCTGTTTCTAGGAAAAGTGTCCAAACTCTGAAGCTATGGAGAGCTCCTGAGCTTCTCACCAACATGGCGCTTGTTCTTCACCCCCATGCCCTTGCTACCTGTGGTGGAGCCTGCCTCTCCCTCAAAGTGTTGTGTCCAAAGGGTTGTACCGAGGTCCCATGGTGAGGAGAGGGATCTCTTCAGGTGTCTTAGGTGCATTTCTCCAACTCTAAGTCCTGAATTGCACCAGAAGCGAGATGGGACCAGGAAGCCCACCTTCCCTTGACTGGTAACCACTGCTGGAGAAGAGCTTCCCAGGCCCCCCAAGGATCACCCTCCCACCAAAGTCACCTCAACCATATCTCCTGAGCTTTCCAGTCATATTGGGAGACAAGAGTCAAAAGCATCATCAGTGATCCATGTTGTCAAATCTGTTACTTATCACTACTCAGTAATGTGGTGCTTTTCTAGTTTTCTAGAAGCCCTTTCCTCCCACCAGCATCCCAAGGTATTTGGTGACTGCTCCAAGGTGGAATATCCCAGTTCCTCAAGTACTTTGAGGTAAATCCTGTTACTTCAGCTAATTTATAAGCAGCTACTTTTTATACATAATTTAGCCCTTCCCTCGTCTGCATTTTTATCCCACTTTTACCAATGTTCATTACTTCGACCTTTTGTTAACAAGTAAACATCGAAACAGCAAGGCATTAAACACGTAATGGCACTTGTCCTCTATTTATTCATGCTAGCCTAGAAATTTGCCACACTCTGTCCTATTTGTACAAGCCCTCCTGGGTTTTAAGCCATAACAGAGGTTGTGAATAAGCTCATGTTTGTCCTTCACTACTTTTGCAGTCTTCTTCACTCCTACCTTGTTCTCTCATCCTTCAGAGGACAAAAGAGAAGAGTCTCCCTCCTGGAGAGGGACAAGAGACTCCCCTGGGCAGCCTTGTCTCTTTGACTTATCACCCATAGGTTCCCACTTAGCAACTTTCTGAACATACTGAAATTTGGTCCTATTCCCCTTCTTTCCCATGCCTGGAGTTCTCCAAGCTTTATTTTATTGTCACCGTCTCCCACATCGCCTTCTGCTGTCCCATTGTCCATTGGCTCCTCAGACTGGGATCTGAACCAAGACCACGCTGTATCTGCAGCAAGAATTTACCGAATAGTCAGTACGGACAAAATACAAGGTATTGCCAACAGCACCTTTTAGGGTGGAGAAACCAAGCCCACCTGAAGCCGTGTCCACCCTGAGAGCACCATGGCAGGAAACCCTCCATCCCTCAGTCCCGAAGGAGCTGTTAGATGAGAATTTTGTGGATCCCAGTTTGGGAAGTGCAAACTTCCTTGGAAGAGCTGCTAAAGCTGTCAGGGGGAAGCCCACAGGGGCACCCTGGGGTTGTTCTTAAACTCCCTTCCCTTCCTGCCACCCCAAATTATTCAGGTGCAGGGAACAGAGATTAGGGTTTTAACTCTCTGTCTGACTCCCGCTGATATCAAAGCTAAAAATTCCTTAGGCACAAGTAGGACCCTGTACAGGCCCAGCATAGACCACTTGGATAGGTGGATCTCCTCAATTATCTAAAATTTTCCTTCATTATTTCCACAAATCTCATTTTGCCCTTTGATGCACCAACCTACGAATTTTTTGCAGGAATAAGATGATGATTCATGCAGGGGAACAGGATCTGAAAGAAAACAGGCTCTGTTCTCCTAAAAATGTTATCCTAAAAATTATCTCTCTTGTGAGCTGACTGGCAATAAAGCCACTGGCTCTCTCCACCCACACCCACATTCAGAGGACCAGAGCTTCATTGCTTACTGCAGCCCTTCCAGGAGACAGGACAACTAACAGTGTGTTTCCAAGAGGCTTTCAGAAGAAACCAGCATCCTTGGAACTTGAGTGCTGTCCATAAGGCCAGGTTGGATGGGCCTTTGCGTAACCTGGGCTAGTGCCAAGTTGTCCTTGCCCGTAAGACCAGGTTGGATGGGGCTTTGAGGAACCTGGGCTAGTGCCAAGTTGTCCTTGCCCATGGCGCTAGTTTAAGGTCCCTTCCAACCCAAACTATTCTGATTCTGTGATTCTATGATAAGGAGCTGCTACATGTGTGGGACGTTCGGAAGGACAACAGTCCCACCAGTCCATCCCAAAGGACCTGCTGCACGTGTGGGATGTTTGGAAGGACAACAGTCCCACCAGTCCATCCCAAGTCAATGGGGCCAGAGAGAAGCTGGAAAACAGAGGAGGTGTGCTTCTCCCAGGGGGGAGGGATGCCCCACTGTGCCCCAAACTGAACTTCACTGCCCACAAAGGGGCTGTGGGGCTCTCCCAAAAGGCTTCCCATCCAAGATGTGCCCAATTCGCACAGATGCCTCATCCTCAACAAATCAAGCCTCATCCTCAACAAATCAAGCCAAATGCTGATGAGGAGGTCTCAACCCTCATGTTTTTTTTTTCCTTCAGGGACTCACAACCCACAATGCAACTAAAAACCAGATATTTTAAGGCAAAGGGCCTGCCCCCTTTCCCCCTTCTTGCTTTCACAGAGCCTCCTAGAAACCTAGTTGAGCTCTAGATAATTTTTTGAAAGCCTGATGCTATTTGTAGTGACACGTAAGAGCAAAGAACTAAACCCAACCCATTTTCTTCCCAATGAGATCAGCTGGTCGCTTTTGATTTTCTCTAGAAACCTATCTCTTCGGGATCTTTTTTTTTTCTTCTTTTTTCTTTTTTTTTTTTTTTGAAGTCAAAGTCTGTTTCCCGTTTGGTAGGTGACCTGTTTAATGTTTTCCCTGTGTCTGGGAACTCCTTAGTGTAATTAGCGACCTTTGAACTCCACAACTAATCCTGAGCTATTTTGTATTCCTTACTCATCTTTAAGGCTGGACCTTTCTTTTCTTTTGAGTCCGCTGCCACAATTAAAGAAGAAACAGCTGCATTTCAAAGGGATTCCAATTCCAGAAGCTTAATCGTGATTGACATGTTCTTATTCTAAGCTATAAGAAACTCTAAGAGTCCTTTCTTGGGTTAAAACTTCAATCATTTTCTAAAAAATTATCTCAATATGGATTTTATTCATTTTCTTTGATAACCATTCTTTGCGATTTTTTTAACTTGAAAGATGCTTTGAGTTTGCGGTGAATATGAACTGCACCCCCCGAAAGAATGAATGGTGTCAGGCGCAGGCTAGATGCAGAAGTGGCTAAATTCCATTTATTGTCAAAATCTGATTATGAAACCTGACGTCCTCCGTGTAGCTTGACATCCCTCCATACGCCCCAAAGGTAGGAGAGGTGGAGGTGCTTCCAAACGAACCCCAGGAAGGCTGGGGAGGGAGACGGCATAATTCTCCAGACATCTACATTTTTTTCACTGTTTTCCCCAATTTTTAGAGCGCAGATTAAAAAGCCGTTGCCTTCACAGCCCTGGAAGAGCCCTTCTTCTCTCTTCGAGAAATGCGTTCTCCGTGAAAAGTCACAGCCAAGAGCGACTGCCACAAAAACCAGGGATAATTTGTGTGGTTTAAAACCATCACCGCAACCGCACGACAAACCCACCCCAAACAAGGCGGCGGCTCTTCCATCTCTTCCGAGGGCTGATCCTAGAAAATGATGGCAGCCTGTTGGGTCCCGTTATTTAATTATCTCCCTCTCGCTTACAGGCGAGTTCAGCGTGACCTCCGAAAGACGGGCTTTAAAAAGAAAAAAGGAAAAGAGGGGGGAGGAAAAAAAAAGAAAAAAAAAAAGCTTGAAAATCTGTTTGTGTGCGTGTGTTTGCACAGATCCCCCCGCGCGGTGGGCACACCGATCCCTGGGCATCGCTGGCAGCCGCCGCTATAAACCTGTCCAAAAAGAGCCCAAAGAGCCCAAAGAGCCCCGGGTAAGGCAGCCGGCGAGACCCGGTGTTTCTAAGACAAAGGTCAAATAAAAAAAAAGGATGTTAATAAACAGCCCTCCGGTTTAAAGGGACTTTTTTTTAAGGATTACATCTTAAATTCCAACAAATCAGATTTAGGAGTTACTGAAAGTGAAATTGATCCATCCCTCCGCCAAACTTTGCAATACTTTCCTGTTCTGACATCATTTAGATAGTTAGCTGTATTATCAGATTAAAAACCATTGTACAGGGCCGCTGAAAGGAAAAGGAGCCAAAAAGCTAAACACTGCCTGAATTCTGAACCTTTTAACCTGGCTGAAGTACGTTGGTCCCTGTTATGCAAATACCTTCAATCCTCTGCTAAGTTCAGTGGAAATAATTTTCTTGAATGACAGGTTTATTCAGCAAGGATTCAGTTGGCGATTAATCCCCCTTTGATCTAAGGTATTTCACTTAACTACCAGTTACCTCGTCCTGACAAAGTGCAACCGAGATTAGGGAGATCACTAGAACACGACCAGGGTGTGCGTTTATTCTCCCCAACCGTTCAAAGCGAAGGGCCAAGAATGCAATCTCTTTTCAGTATTTGAAGATGGAAAGTCCTGTCTCCTAAGTTAGAAAGTCAATTGAATACCAAATGGTGTTTGGTGCTGACGGAACGGGACAAACGGCGGAGGCATCCTCTTCAAAACCACCATGTTCCCCCTCACTGTGATTTTTGCTGTGCCCTACCCCAGACCTTGCCTTCCAGCCGGTTTTTCCCTCGCTCTTACAAAGCTGCCACTTTTATTTCAGACGAGCACGTGGCACGTGTTAAAGATCTCGGCTGGTGAAAAAGCAGATAAAGCACAACACTTTCTGCTTTTTAATCAGTTCAAAATATTATTCCTTGCGATTCACCTGGCTTTTTGCTGAAAATCCCTTTTCTACTTCTCCAGCGTGGCGCAATATTTTGTGCCAAAACCTGTTTATGAATGGAAACGCATCACGACAGAGTACAAAAGTCGTTCGCTAAAATTAAAAAAAATCTCAGGCAACTGATCTCTGGCTGCCTGACATCTGAAGGAATATATATATATATTTTTTTTTTTTTTTCTTTGCTTACTCATTGGCCAATATGTTGTCTTTTTGCTGAGTTACAACATCATTTTGCAGAAGTGTAAACTGCAAAAACGCTGCGACGACCCAGACGGCACCCGGGGAGCGCGGTCCTGAGCCGGGGCTTAGCTGGGTCAGCCCCTTGAGAAGCTGATTAGGGGATTGGGCGTAAAGCTGTATTTTCTTATTGCCAGTGGAAAGGCGGAACAATATCATTTGGGGGATATTTTTGTTGTTGTTAAAGTGGCTATCGATATTTTTTCTCTAAACTCTCTGATTTTAGGGAGGGAGTGTGTGTGTTTGTAGGTAAATATGCCTGAGAGAGGGCAAAAAAAATTGTTTTATTCGGCTTTTAGAACTTTACCCACCCTGAGATATTAGGCAGTTGCTTAAACAAATTCCTTGTCCGTAGGATCTGTTAAAATCAGCCTCCTAAAGCTAAACTGTGTATATATGTCTATGCAGAATCGGGGCTGTATTTGGGCATTTCTATGTTCCACAGGCAACCTTTAAACCCTCCTTCAGATACGTTGTTAGCTTTTTTATTCCTTTATGTAAAATACTTTGATTTTTTTTTTTTAAAAAAAAAGCTGCTCAGCAGGGTGAGTACTTGCATGTGAAGGGGCTGTAGCCTGTGTTGGGGTCCCCACACCCCTGTCGCATCCCCTCCTCATTTACTCCCATTTCCAATGAAAATCTCCGAAGCGTATCCTTGCGGGACTCCTCGCCTGCAAGAGCTGCAAAATCCCCCCAAAGGCTCATCGAAGGCCCCCATCACACTCGATCAGGTCAATAATACACAAACCAAGAAGGATTTGCACTCGAGACAGTAACAGCTTCTTAAGAGCCATTACAGCGTAGTGGGTTTAAGAAAGAAATCCCTTTCAAGAAATGCCAAAATCTGGAGTAACATGATAGTCCGTAAGGCTTTAGGGTCTTTCGGGTAAATATAAGGTTACGTGTACTTAGGATTCAGTGAAAATAAAAAGGGAGGATTTTAAAATATTTTTTTATATTTGCTATATTGACTATATGAACTGCGTAACAAGGCAGTGAGGGAGAGAAATTAAGCTTTGAAAATAAGCCCAGACTGTTGTCTGCCTAATGTTATAGCTTAACAAGTACGACACAGTGACTTGCAATCAAAGCAAAGCCCCACAAGCCTCATGCTGGTCCCTCTACTGCCTCGTTGGTGATAGATAATTGATGACTCGATTTAGCTAACCACTACATTAAATTATTTGGGAAGATTGGGTCATATTTTTATCAGGTACAAAAAAAAAAATCACAGAGAGTCATCATAGAAAATCATACAGAAAATGCCTTTGCACCTTAAGCAAAATGTGAGGGGGTATTCTTTTTTTTGCATTGGTTGTGTGAGTCTATGTTCATGTATATACAATGTATATATACATATATAATAAATAAGATGAGAAATATCTCAAGACAAAATACTTGAGTGGTCTTTATCAGTTTTGTGGGCTGTTTTTCCCAAATTGAGTGAAAATAAACTTTTACCAAATACATAGTATAAGATGATACCTTATTCTGATTACATGAAAAGCTATTTCCTAATTAAGCGTAGTAATCTGTTGCCTAATTTCTTAAGAAATAGGGGTATGTTCACAAAACAGAAGGCATCTCCAACAGTGAGCGGATCCTTTCTCTTTTCAACCCTCGGCAGCGTTTCTAGAGGACAAACCCCTTAAGCCACTGCACAGAGCACTGTGCTAAATGCAGTGTACAATAGGACAGCCTCCTAATTTCGATAAAGGGCAGGGATATATTCATAAAGGAAGAACTTTCTTTACTTCCAGCAACGCTGCCACTTCTCATGGGCAAAGCTGATCTTCTTCAAAGGCCTTTTCTGCCCCCCGGTGGTGACACCAAACCAGCGCTCCAGCTGCAAAAAACCAGCCTCGCAGACAGGGATGGCTTCTTACTTGTCATTTATTTATGGTGCTTGTGTATGTCAGGTGGGTTATCTGGCAGGTCACTGGTGCAACCGGTTTGCTGCACCCTTATAACACGTGAGCATCGCAGACTCCTTTGCTCTACTGCCTTGGATGTGGCCATCCTGCTCTTCACCCTTTGTATTTTTTTCCTTTCCTTGACTGCTTCTCTAGGTGGATGTTTCCTAAGAGCCTGGCTTAATTTTGGGGCTGGAAGAGGGGCAGAAATTACTTTGTTACCAAAGTTTGGCCTTTGCAAATGTTTAGGTTCATTCTCAGCTTAATGCCCAGCAGCTCCTCTCCTCTCTGAGTCCAGAACAACCCCATCTTCATCCCAGGCCACAGCAGCTCCCTGGGATGGTCCAGCTGAGCAGAGGTACCTCACGCTGGGAAAAAAAGCACTGATGACTACGACAAACTGTGCAAAGCTTTGAAATGGGCTCAAGACTGTATTTGCAAATTACTATGAAATCACTTTGCCACTTGCAAGACTTGTCCAAGTTTTCTTCCAGTTTTGAGATGTCACACCCGTAAGACTCAGGAGCTCAATGTTATGCACCTTTCACCCTAAACCTCATTAAAAACGCAATAGCAAGAATGAATTATAATTTTATTTCCATTTATCTACTTACTGGCAGAAAAAGCGTGGCCAGACTTAACCCTGAGCTTAACTGAAAACCAGTAGAAACAAGGTCAGACTCCAGTTGGGTGTCGCCGTATTTATTGATACCAGTGGGTGAGCTGAGATTGCGGGCTAAGCAAGTAGGAAAAATAACACTTCGCGTGGCTAAACCAGACACATTTGGCCTCAAGCCACAGAGAGAAGCAGCAGCGTGAAAGAACATCAATCGATTCCTGCAAACCCACTTTTCCAATCGCTGCACTCCCAATCCTGGCTCCGATGCATCGATTGTGCTTCTCGGTCTCATTCGGGTTTGTCCGAGGAACAGGCTGGAGAAGAACCGGTGCCAGATGAAGGGAGTTTTATTGTCCCACCAATTTGAGAAGAGAATCGGGGGCTATCACCGGGGGAATAAGTCATCTCGAGACATTTCTTCACCTTCTCAACAGGTGCACGTATCTGTTTCTGCGGCCGAAGGGAGCTGCTTTCCTACATGAAACCGTAGATCCTCAGGCAAGCTCCTGGTGGCACTTCTAATTCAATTAACTTACTCACTGGAACTCCCGGAGAAACTAAATATGAGGAGAACAAGAGGAGAGGCTGGGCCAAATTAATAGGACGAGATCCTTTTACAGGCTGGCCCGCAATCCTGATCAGCAGCCCTGAAAAGCAAATTGGAACAAGCAAATTGCTGTTGAAAAATTCTTTCAGCACTCGGCTGTTGCTACTCAGCCCGTCATTGCTGGGAGTCAGAGGTTGAAAAATCCCGGGTTGGCGCTGACAATGGAGGCATTATTATGACAAACATTTACATTTTATTTATTGAAGTGTTGGAGGTAGATTAGTCTCATCTTCAACTGCTCTGGGTGGACCGCAGCATCCTGAGGGAAGATTTGTGGAAACAAGCATTTTACTGTGAGGGAAAAAAATAAATCACGTTTCCCACTCCCAGCCCAATGAAAGGAAACTCAAGTTTTGAAGATTATACTCAGGAAAAAGTTTCTTCCCCCAGGAATCCTTCTTTTTAGGAAAAGCACAGTACGGGGGATTTTTTTTCCTGATTCCAACTCAAGTTCTCTCAAAAATAATGTCATTTTATGCATATGACTGACTTGACATGTGCTTTCTGCAGAAGTCCTGCTACTTTCCTTCACGGAAACCCAGGTACAGAGCAAAGGATCCATTCAAAGTGTCCAACCAAAGCTTTATGCAGATGCAAACTAGTGTGTGGATATTGTTTAAGAGGTTGTGTAATTGAATATAGTGATCACTTGTGCATGGGATATTGGTTAGCTTGTAAAAAGAATAATTGCATGTTCATAGCTGCAATTTCCACTGAACCTTTTGACTTGAAATAGGCAGTGGAGAAGGAGAGGGAGGGGAAGCCGAGCCGGGGGGAGCAGAGACAAGTAGTAAATCATGTGCACATCATGAAGCATCCTTCTTCTGACTTCCATCCCGGATTTTATTTTACAGATAATAAAGCATTGATGCATCTGTAGAATAAAATGATGGGGAAAAGTGAAACATGCCCAGTTTGAGCCCAAGTGAATGGTTTCAACTGGAAGAATAATTACAGCAATTAAGCGTGGCAGTTCCTCTCTCTGGTGGCAATGCTGGCTCTGCCACAGCGGGTCCCACGCCAGGGCTTGAGTTTCTGGGGAGGGCTCTGACCTCAGATGTCCAAGCTGGGGGTACCATCTCCAAGAGTTTGACCTAAAAACCTTGGAGATTGCTGCCATAGAGGAGCAATATCCACTGCCACCCTCCTCCTCAGCTCTCATGTGACAGGACACACAGCAGAGAGAGGGTCTAGTGCTGATGTTTTCCACAGGAACAACCTCAAATCCAGCTCTGTCCTTGTCAATTATTTGGGAAAGCTAAACCCCAAATCCTTTGACTCTCTCCTGCTGCTCATGCCTGCTGGCCCACAGACAAGAGCCAAGGGAGCACTTGTTCACAGGAAGTTTTTTTCCAGTTTTTTTGTGGTTTCCTCCTCTTCTCCTTGACATCTGGGGGCAGAGTGGAAGGAAAGCCTGGAGAGAGGGCAGCAGCCAGTCCCTGGTGCTTGGGTTGGGAGAGTGCTGGCCCCAGTCCCAGGCTCTGCACAGACCCCAAGGTTCAGATTTGTACTTTGGGTGCTCTTGGCCAGCAAGGCTGCTGGTGACTTGCATGCCCAGGCTCTGTTTTGTCCAGAAAGCTGTGAGCCTCCAGCAGCCTTCTTCTTACCCAAGAGAAGAAGCCACACTTGTCCAGCCTGCTTTGGCATGAGGTCGTGGTACCAAGCAGGGGCTGTAGCTACAGAATCACAAAGAACAAGAACATTTTTGGGGTGATCTTTTGGGTAGATCCTAAAGGGGGACACTCCATGGACCACAACATCTCTCCTGCCCCACACTCCAGAAGCAGCAGGACAGTAAGTCACAAAGCAATCCAATGAGATGCACCTTGCAGCAAACATATGCGTGTTCTCTCTGGCTCTTCTGAGGCAGCAAAGACTAGAACAAGCCATAACATCTCCAACTTTTGCTGGACGTTTGATGCCAAGTAAGCCAGCCCTAAGATCTGGGATGATGGCCAAGGTTCATCTTGATCTCCAAAGCTGCACCAGGTTGGATTGCAATGAGACCACACTGGCCAGCAAAGCTACTGCTGCAGGACTTGTGTGCCTACAAGGACGTGTTGCTTTGTTTCCCTTCTGATGGCTCCGATCTGGCATAAAACATCCTTTCTGCAACTGCCCTCCAATGTTCCCTGTTCTCCTTTTGTACCTGGGAGATGGAGCAGCCCCAAAGCAAGGACCATCTTTGCTGTGTGTCTTGCACAACGCTACCAGCAAGTTTCACAAAAGCACAACCTAAACAACTTGCTCATGCAAAAATCTACAGGTGCTCCTGTCAGTGTCCAGCTAAAGCATATTCTGCTGTGAAACTTGGAGCACCATCATGCACTAAGAAAGGATGGAAAGGAAAGCTGTCCACTGCTTTTCTTTTGCAAAAGCATGATTGCCTATGGAAGGAACTGTTCCACCCATTTTAGCTGAGATTAGCAATTAGTCCTTATTTATCCCTGGAGAATGGGTGTAGGATCCCTCCACACACTGTCGTAAGCCTAAAGCAACCCAAACAGTGCCAAGAGTTGGACTACTGGCACCTGGTCCAAAGAGTAAGGTCACTGCATTAAATTCTTTGCACCCTTTTAATTCCAGTGACTTTAAAGCATTCAATATTTTCTATCATTTTTGTTTCAACTTATTTTTAGCCTTTTTTTTTTTGCTGTCAAATGTATTGAAGCTGACATAATTATCGCTCTGACTTCCCCAAAGGCATGTATTTACCTACTTGTTAAAAGGCTTTTTCCATGCCGCCATGCTGTTGCTGTGACAAGATGACTTTGAAGGCACAGTAGGTAAAATAATATTGTATATTGCACAGCAACCCCAACAACGAAATGTTAATTTAACCAATAAAGTAACCACATCGTAATTATAATAATCACTACTCCTTATCTCTTACCGGGGCTAAAAGTGGGAAGGATGGAGAGCAAAGCTGTCCACTGGTTTTCTTTTGCAAAAGCATGATCGCCTATGGAAGGAACCGTTCCACCCATTTTAGGTGAGATCAGCAATTAGTCCTTATTTATCCCTGGAGAATGGGTGTAGGATCCCTTCACACACTGTCATAAGCCTAAAGCAACCCAAACAGTGCCAAGAGTTGGACTACTGGCACCTGGTCCAAAGAGTAAGGTCACTGCATTAAATTCTTTGCACCCTTTTAATTCCAGTGACTTTAAAGCATTCAATATTTTCTATCATTTTTGTTTCGACTTATTTTTAGCTTTTTTTTTTTTGCTGTCAAATGTATTGAAGCTGACATAATTATCGCTCTGACTTCCCCAAAGGCATGTATTTACCTACTTGTTAAAAGGCTTTTTCCATGCCGCCATGCTGTTGCTGTGACAAGATGACTTTGAAGGCACAGTAGGTAAAATAATATTGTATATTGCACAGCAACCCCAACAACGAAATGTTAATTTAACCAATAAAGTAACCACATCGTAATTATAATAATCACTACTCCTTATCTCTTACCGGGGCTAAAAGTGGAATTCAGATTTGCCACGTAGTGCTTGTCAGCTCTGAAATTACTACACAAATCACTCGGAGCAGTGAAGTTTTTAGCCCCACCACCTCTAACTCATGGGAAGCAAGGAAAGGATTCTCTGGAGGAGACCGATGTGGTCTCATAGCCATCATCTTTCTCCTCCAGCTCCCTCCTGCTCCAGCTTCCCATCCTGCCACAATCTTCCTAATCAATGAATGAGATATTTAGGTGGATATTTGAGATTTTTTGATCTTAGTACTTGTCTAAGTGCTGTTAACGCATCCCTCTGTTCTGTAGTACTAGGAGTCAAGCAAAACAGCCAACTCTAAAGGAACCAAATTCAAGGCATTAACCCTGAGGAGCAGGTGAAGGGCAACACCATCACCCACAGAGCAAGGGGAGCTCTCAGTTTGGCCAAGTCCAGCTGGTTTCACAGGTTGGACCTCCACTTGCCCATGTTCTGTGCTCAGCTGTGCTAGGATGTGGTCATCCTCACCAGCCAGACTGGGCCAAATTTGGGTAGCATGTGGTTCCCACCACTTTTACATGTTTTCCTCTTTCTTCCATTAAAATCGAGGCTCAAGAGCAGCAGCACTCGGGCAGGTCTCACTCTGGTAACAAGTCATCCAGGAGGTGTTCTCAGACATACTATCTGATCAGGTAATTCGCAATCAGCCATAGGGTTGAGCTATCGTCCTTTTGTGCTTCCAAACCTCTCTGCTGGCTTTGAAAGTCCCATCCTGAAGCTCATTCCCAATGTCACAGAAATAAATGGCTGCCAAGTTCTTTTTGTTCAGTAACTCAGAAATGAGTTACTGAAAATATAGCAAATCTATAGCGATGATGGACATTTAAGAAGGCAGAGAGCTTATAGTGGGAAAGAAAGAGAAAGAGAGAGATGGAGAGTCTTTTTGTGTTTGTAGACATGGCAAAAAGATATGACAATGCTGCAAAACTCTGCTTTCCCTTTTGCTGAGCAGCAAGCTAGAAAAACTGTGGTTCAGTGTAGCTCGAGGGAGGATGATCCAAAGCTGTACAAGGGAATTAGCATGTCTTAATCCATGGCTGCTCCCCAAAATGGCAAGGCAGAGCCATCTCAGGGTGGTTATCTCAGCCCCAGCGAGGAAGGGCCTGGCACTGCAGACCTCACTGCTTGGACTGGCAGTGAAAGGGCAACTGGCCCCAGCCTGTGCCCAGGATCCCACACGTGGCATGAGGCCCAGAAGAAGACTCGAGATGTCCAGGGACTGAGTTGTGCTTGGGAACCATGCCAAGCTCAAGCAAAAGGGCCTGCCCTTACAACCACCTTCCATGACAGGACCAGCGAGCTGAGCTCAGCCCTCAGCAAGGACAGGCTCAAAAGCTTGTGCTGGGAAAGTGCCACAAACCCTCCTGAGATATAGGGCAGGACTTCTATTGCAAATAGACCTGCACAGGCTGGACAGGAGGCAGCTGCAGGCAGAAGACCTCATAGATCTGTCAACATGTGCTAAGCCTGGACTAATATCAGCTCCTTCTCCAGGACATGGCTTCCAGACCAAAGACCCCACCAGCCAGGAGACCTGTGGTACAGGGGTGGCTGTTGTCCCCCCATGGGGATGGATCCGTAAGTGAGCCCAGGAAGGTCTTTCCACCCTCTATAGAGGGGCTTTATGAAGATAATTATGTTACAGGCTGAGCGGCACTGGGATACTCTAGCATCACAAGCCTGTGTGAGGTCCGAAAACAGATTTTCCCCTTCTCACATTTTATGGGGTGTGGAAATAAAGCCAACCCACATCCCAGGCCAAATTCCCCAGCCAGATGCCAATCTGGCTCCTGACTGTGATCCTCAAGCTAATATTAACTTGTCACAGAGGCAACAGCAGAAATGAAAAATGTGGAGAGCGAGCCTGGGTCCATGCTAGCGCCGGTTTTGAATTTTCCTCCAGAACTTTTGATATGAAAATTGATCTATGACTTTGCAATGCACCTTTAGGAGTCACCATTAAAAATCAGCATAGCTAACACTTGCTACAGGCAGGTTTTCAAGACACCATGGTCTTTCTCTTGCCGTAAAAATCCATGGGAACAGCAGTATTTCAGGTAGCATGGTGCAATAAACCTTGGTAAATACTGGATGGCAGCCCTTAAACTGCACTGACCAAACCACCCCGAAGAAGAACCAAGCAACAAAACAGGTCTTGGTGAGGCTGCACCAGTGGTATTTCAGGTAGCATGGTGCAATAAACCTTGGTAAATACTGGATGGCAGCCCTTAAACTGCACTGACCAAACCACCCCGAAGAAGAACCAAGCAACAAAACAGGTCTTGGTGAGGCTGCTGTAAGCCAGGGCTCAAGTTGTCCCTTTGCTCTACTGGCCAGTACAAATCCAGCAAGATATTTCCTCTATTTCCCATTGCTGCTTCCAAAGCTGATCTTTCTTTTTTCTTCTCCTCCGGGGATATCGCAGGGGCTGGACACCAGAAAATTACCCACAGCGAATCCATCCTTTCCTCCAGCTAATGAGGAAATGTACCAGTAACTCTTTCCTCTGTGTTAAAAGAGGGGGTTTAAGCTGTCTCCACACGCCTTCTTGTCACTCCCAAGAGCATTTAACACCAAATCTGCAACACGCATGGCATTTCCCAGGTCTCAGGGGTGAGAAACCTTCATTGTCACCAGCAAATGCCACATTGTACATTCCGGGGACTAATGGTGAGAAAATGTAACCGTGCCTCTTTTTAATTTTCTCATCAGGTTAGAGGCATGTACGTGGTAGGGGTTAATTGTCAGAAACTTTAATTGTTACCCTATGACTCCTGCTTCCCTTGTGTGTTAGTGGCACGCAGTCGGGGCTAATAGTGAGAAAATTCGACTGGAGCTCTACCACACTCTCTTCATTAGGCTAATGGAACATTTTCCTCTCATTTTCTCCCTAGGGTAGCTGTAGGAGTGCTACCTTATAATTGTTGCTCTTACTGTAATTGGCAGTAGTAGGAGGATGTATAATCTCATTGTCTTTCCTGTGCGGTGGTAGATTTATTTATGACCTATTGACAATTCCCAGCCAGCAGCTGTAGCGCGGTGAGTATTGCATTAGCCTTTCCCCCCCAGCAAAGGGAAGACTACACAAAGGCTGTTATTAACTAGAAAGAACATGAACCCAAGATGTCCCACAGGAACCAAATATTAACCTCACTAACTGCAAACAAAGGCGCTGCTGACCCCGAAGATACGTTGGTATCTTATTCCTGGGAATAAGACCAACCTCTGTGGATTCACTTGGTTTCTGGCGTACCTCATCTCACTGGTGAAACACAAATGGTTAAATACATCTCCGGACTTGCTTCAGGTCATTAACACCACAGATAGACCAGGCTGCCTTCATGCAGATGCCACACTACCTTACACCATAGTTCAGTGAGAAAAGGAGGTCTTGATTCAGCAGAGCCCCTAAGTAAGGGCGAGGGGGGACAGGTTGCCCAGGGAGGTGGTTGAGGCCCCTTCCCTGGAGATATTCAAGGAGAGGCTCGACGAGGCCCTGGGTAACCTGGTGCATAGTTCAGTGAGAAAATGAGGTCTTGACTCAGCAGAGCCCCTAAGTAAGGGCAAGGGGGGAGATATTCCAGCCCCACTCTGCAAAGCACATAAAGACGTGTTTAATTTTCAGTTCCTGCTTTGGGATTTTGCTGCACAGGGACCTAAACTGGTTCGGGATTCCAGCCCCACTCCACAAAGCACATAAAGACGTGTTTAATTTTCAGTTCCTGCTTTGGGATTTTGCTGCACAGGGACCTAAACTGGTTTGGGATGAATAAACAATTCCTGCAAGTGGCTATTCCCACCCGAGGCTTTCAGCGATCTAATTTCTGTCTCCACATCCTTCCTATCCAGGAGTCACTGCTCCTCTTCACCCCAGCTCCAGAGGAAGGCTCTTTGTGTTTACTCACAGACCAGCATTTTCACAGTAGACTTTTAAAAGAGGCTGGGCCAGGGCAAGCCATGAAGCTCTCCAGGCTGGAGGATCATCATCCTCTGGACAAGAGCTGATCCAACGGGCCCAACAGAGCCAGGATGAGGCGGGATGAATAATCAATTCCTGCAAGCGGCTATTCCCACTCAAGGCTTTCAGTGATCTAATTTCTGTCTCCACATCCATCCTATCCAGGAGTCACTGCTCCTCTTCTCCCCAGCTCCAGAGGAAGGCTCTTTGTGTTTACTCACAGACCAGCATTTTCACAGTAGACCTTTAAAAAAGGGCAAGCCTTGAAGCTCTCCAGGCTGGAGGAGCACCATTCTCTGGACAGGAGCTGATCCAACAGGCCCAACAGAGCCAGGATGAGGCCCTGAAGTTACTCACAGACCAGCATTTTCACAGTAGACTTTTAAAAGAGGCTGGGCCAGGGCAAGCCATGAAGCTCTCCAGGCTGGAGGATCATCATCCTCTGGACAAGAGCTGATCCAACGGGCCCAACAGAGCCAGGATGAGGCCCTGAAGCCACAGTGTTATACTCTGTTAGAGCAGCCAGGACCACCTGGGGTGGAGAAAATATATTAAGGTGAGTAGTGGTGTAAGTCAGCGCGGGATCAGAGCCTGAATGAAGCTAATGCAGACCCTTTCCATACGCTGTTTTTCAGTGGGTGAAGTGATGCTCTTTTTTTTTCCACCCCTCATCCTCAAGGCTGAGGCAATCAAAGCAACATCTGGAAAATCCCCGTGTCTCCAAAAACAGGGACTACATGAAAAGAAAATCTCTCTCCTCCACACTACTGGCTTTATTTATTTATTTTTCCATCTTCTCTCTGCTTTTCAAAAAAAGCAAAGAAGAGAATGAGAAAGGAGAGGGAAGGAAAAATACTGCCACAAATTCACTGGTGAAGCAAAAATAAAAGAAAGAAGGGGGGTGTGTGGGAAATACAAGATATTTGCATCCTGATTCTGCTTTCATGCTTACAACACGGGTCCTGCTCGCTTTCACACTGCTCAGCCAGGTCTATCCATGCTCCTGGCTCTTCCCAGCCCAAGGAAAACAGGTTTAAAGCTGGTCAAGGGCATTTCTTAACAGGCAGGATTTCCTCTCACGGAGGCGTTTGCCAGCTACAGCCGGGAACGTGACCCAGGTAATGAGCTTTGCCATTCGCCACATCGCGTGCGGGAGCTATTTTGGGAGCCGAACCAGCTTTTCTCTGCTGCCAAAATGCTTTGAACTCGGAGGGGTTGTCTCAGGGACGCCTCTAACGATGAAAGCCGTAACACCCATCCTGACGTATTTAGCACAGGTCGTGGTGGAAGCTCTCCCAAGAAAGGCTGGGATTTTCAAAGGGAACCTCGTATCTTTGGGTGAGGCAGGAGAGCCTGCCCATCCGAAGGCAGAGATGATGGAGGTGGGGTTGCCCATGCTCGGCTGGACCTGGGTGCAGGTAGAAACTGAAGCATGTAGATCCTCTGCAGGAGCCTGGGTTGTCACACGAGAGCAGGAGCCATGGTGGCCCTGGGAAGTCTTACTCTGCAAACAAAGTTTCTGAAGAGAAATGGGCACATGGCCCATCCAGGAAGAGATGGACGCAGAGCCTGTGGTCTTTGCAAAAGCCTCTCTTGAGCCTTGTACACCCCAACACGGGGACCACCCTGCCCTGTTTCTTAAATCCCACCACTCACCCCACTCCTCGCTCTTTGTCCATGCCCAGGCCCCAGAGCTGACTGTTCTTCCTTCCCACCACCGTAACAGGGTCCAGCCCTCCCAGTCTGCACATCGCTGGGTGCCAGGGGAAGTTTTGCTTGCATGGGAGGGAAAACCAGCCCTTATCAGCACAGGATCAGCCCCCACCAACGGCAGCATGCACATATCAATAGACAGGATGGATTTTTGGTGTCAGAAGAGTGGTTTTGCTTATCTTTCACTGCACACAGATGAGCTTATTAAAGCGAAGTAGGTCAGGCACATGATATAACAGTATGATCAATGTAAAAGGCACTGGGAGGTGATCATTGTGCTGAGACGCTCGCTCCACTCCTGACAGATTTATTACTCTTCATAGGAAAAGACTTGGCCAGAGTCAGATCTTCCCAACAAAGCCAGTCGCAAGCTCCCCACTAACTTCAGCGAGACCCAGATTTCAGCATCATTCACTGGTTTGTGCAGAGAACATTTGAATGAGTCCACAAATGGAACTACTCTCTCTGGAAAGTATGGAAAAAAAGAAGAAAGAGAATTTTTCTTTTTTTTTAAAGTTTTAAAATAAAATCTAGAGCTCACTGATGACTTCAGAAGGAGGATGAGTTTACTTCCCCAAGCTGTAATAGTTCTTGTCATCACTGAACAGAATCATTGTTGCTCTGCCGACCCAGCCTAGCAAACCTGGGATGAGCCAGATGATCAAAGGTTTCAGACTCACACCTGGGGAAAAAACACAAAATCTAACACTTTTCCTGAATCCAGGGAAAATGATTTGGCAGAGTGCATCAGACTCATCTGCATTGTGGCTGGGCCTCATTCTTCCTGGTGCAGCTGCAGAGACGTGAGCAGCCACATCTGCCCTCTCATCCAGCTGAAAACAAACCAGGTTTGATCCCAGCTGCATCCTCTCCCTGACCTGGCTGGTCACAGCACGGATGCTGACACATGCCTGCAGGGCTGGATACAGCCCAGGACTTCACGTCCCTTCCTAGACAGAAGACTGTTGCCATTTAGGTCTTAGCTAACCCTGACTTAACCCTGACAAGAGGAAATGGCCTCAAGTTGCACCAGGGGAGGTTCAGGCTGGATATTAGGAAAAATTTCTTCACTGAAAGGGTTATCAGACATTGGAATGGGCTGCCCAGGGAGGTGGTTGAGGCACCATTCCTGGAGGTGTTCAAAAGACGGGTTGATGTAGTGCTGGGAGGTATGGTTTAGTGATGATGCTCCTTGTTTGTTGTGTGGGTGTCTATTTTTGTCAGTTAGGTTGACGGTTGGACAAGATGATCTTTAAGGTCCCTTCCAACCTAGAAGATTCTGTGATTCTGTGATTTCTCACTGGTGGGCAGTGGGAGTGGCAGCCCCTTCAACTGGTGTTAGATCCAGCAGAAGACCTTTGCCTCCAGCCGGTGGAGATAATCTCTCTCCCGTGTGCTCCCCAGCGACACGCACCATCCAACGTTATCAAATCCAGCTGGATTGCGTGACTGGCTCTTGCTCAATCAGCAGCTTATTTAGAA
Organism: Calidris pugnax; assembly: GCF_001431845.1. Lineage (NCBI taxonomy): Eukaryota > Metazoa > Chordata > Aves > Charadriiformes > Scolopacidae > Calidris > Calidris pugnax. The sequence continues at coordinate 1,259,707 of NW_015090883.1, forward strand.
AAGTCAGTTTGCTAATTGAGAAAAGTTTAATGAATTTTCGGTGTATGGAAAAAAAAAATAATGATTACTTTATATTACCAATGTGTTCATTTGAAAAATTCATTACATTTATGTATTGTGTTTTCATGTAAATACCTCCGCCAAAATGTATTAGCAAAGAATACAATATTATGGTTCATGGTTCATGTGGTATCTGAAAGGAATAATTGTATAACTAATCAGTGAAAACAAAGTAAATGTTCCTCTTGAGCTTGTACAATAAAAAACTGAATTAAAACTATTCAGGCTCAAAAATGCAAATATGCCATGTTTCCCATCAGCAAGAAAATAAAAAATTAATATTTAGAAACCTTATAGGAGATCCAGGGTCTCTGGGATTTTCTGACAGTATCATGGCAAGGCAGCAGCCCAGTCTTTGTTCACAGCCCTTCTCCCTAACACTGTCTCGCAGCCCCACCAAACACCCAGGCCTGGTTTGGATAGTTTGTTTTTTGGGGGTGATTTTTAACCGCAACTTTGTCAAATGATCTCTCCAGAGTCAGGGCAGAATGGGAGCAAGGCCACGCAGGGAAACAAGCCCAGCGCCTCTTGCAGAACAAGCTGCTGTTGAAGTATACGTTTGAATATACTCAAAGCAGATAAGTGATGCTGGGATTTGTAATTCAGAGTCAATCCCAGGGGAGGAAAGCTGAGGAGGTGACTCCAGCCCAAGATGCAGTTCGCATGGCTGGGTCTGAAATGGGGCAGAGTTAAGGGACCCCAGATTTGTCCTCTGCATCTCAGCCCAGCTCTGATGGCATCTCCTAGGAGAAAGGGGACTTGGTGGCTCTCTTCATTCCGTGTGACAGCAAGTCATCTCAGAAATGGTACATCACAGTCTGTCCCGTGACCTGCACAACTCCCCATCCCAGACCCAGGCGGGAGCAGGGAAGCAGAAGGAAGGGCTTGGGAAGAATTTAAACTCCCCACCAAGAGTGGGGCAGAGTCATGCCCAGTGCTAAGCACCGGTGGCAATGGCCATCCACCATCTGGGGTCAGCTGTAAAATACAGAGAGGAAGCAACCAGCAATACCACCAGGTAGGGATATCGATGAATTGAAGTAATTTCCCAGTTATTTCCCATCCATATATCTCTTTTCAACTCCGCATGTAGCTCAGATGAGAAGCATGAGACAGCTTTTCTCATTGATCTCAAGGGGACACCTGTCCTTACACCGGCTGCTCTGAAAAGTCCCAGATCAGAACTATACCTGGATGAATTTTGGGAAGCAGAGAGGCTGGATGAGCAGCACAGCACATTGAATTGGTACAGCAGAGCCACAGCCTATGTTTTCCAGATGGCAGGGAGATGTTGGACGCAGGTCAGAAGGAGGGAACAAACCAAGAGGAGTCCTCCTGACCCTGGGCACTCCCAAAAATCAGGGGAAAAGAAAGTTTTGCCCAGACTACAGAAAACTCAGTGCGGTCACTGACGCTGTGTTTCTGATGGACCCCCAGGACATCAGCCAATGCACAGCATGGAGCCGCCTGGATGTGTGTCCTGACGGCAAAGGCAAAAAAAAAAGCAAAGCATGAAGCAAAGATTAAAAAAAAATAAACCACTTTCAGCACCACTTTGCAACTTTCTGATTTTCACAGCCAAGCACCGACACCTTTTTCATCACCCAGGTACTCGCAAGGCTGATGGGCTTCACGCAGGCTGCCAGCGAAGAGGCAGCTTCTTTCAGCAAAACCACAAAAAGCAGAGGCAGAGGAGCTTCAGCGCAGCCAGGACAACTGCCAGGGCCATGGGAGATGAGGTGGAGAGCATCCAAAGCCACTCACCTGAGGAGGATGCATAGGCAGAGCTGCCAGTTCCCAAGATAAATAAAGTCATCCAGGATGTCCTGTGTGGGGTGATATGAATCCAAATCCTCTCAATCTGGTGGGGGACCCCAAAACCTCATCCCTTGGTCTGGCTTTTCTGGGGTGTCCCTTTCCCCAGGATGAACCAGGCTCGTTCCTGTGGAAGGGTTAATATCTGCAGTGCTAAATTATTAATTGCCTCAAGGCACACACTGTGCTGTGAGCTGAAGCTGGATAAAAGCACTCAGGCAGGCTTTTAAAGCATTTTGGGGGCTACCACAGAAGCCTCGATCGTTACAGAGGCAGTGGCTGAAATGTTGTAGCTGGTGCCTTCTCGGTGGGGCAAGTTCAGTGCCCACTGCCAGCCTGTGCCCTGGCAGGTAGGACAAGCCACAAGGCCACCTCAGCTCCTCTGTGCAGGAATAACCTCCCTCAAGTGTGCACTAGCTCTCTCTAACCACAAGAGTGAGCCTGGACCACAGTTTTGGGAAAACGTTAGCATTTTGCCACGGCGATGTTAAAACCTCTCCTCCTCATCTGCAAGAGAAGGGTCCTGGCTCTGCCCTCCTACCCACGTGGGAACCCCCAAAACTTTGTTGTCCTCTCTGGAAGACACCCTGCTCCTCTCAACCATTACTTATCCCCCCATCTTGCACCCACTCTGCCCCCAGCAAACTGGGTTTGGCCTGAACCACTCAGACGAGGTCTAGGTTACCTGGGAAAGTCTTGGTCCTCCTTTCATCCAAGGACCAGCCATGATCCTCTGTAGGCTTGGAGAGAAGAACCAGGAGTTTGAAGCAGGCACCGTCTTTTGTTCCATGTCTGGGTAGGGGTTTTCTGCCCCAAGCACATTTTTATTTCTAGTCTTATAGCACTGGGCATCAGTAATGATTCCCTGAAGCTGTAAGCTCTGGGAATGAGCCCCTGTGTCTGCAGGGTGGGATCCTTCTCACCAATCTCTAATGGGTGACCTATCTGCTAACTTCACCTGAGCTGGTTATGCAAGTTGTTTATTAGGAATAGGCATTTCTAAGGGCAAGACCCACCTGAACTGCTTCAGTGGGTGGCTCTAGGATGCACATGGACTTCAGCATGTTTTGGCCCACATAAAGGAAGCCAAGGGTGTCTAATCCAGCTCTAGGTGTCGGCTCTTGTAGACGTGTTTGGTCAGCAAGTCTCAGCTCCACTGTCTACATACGATACGTGTTTGTGTAACGCCTTTGGGTATTATTTTAGGGGAAGCCAGACTGATTCAAATTGATTTGGAAATTCATTCCTGCTTTTTGAGACCTGCCTTCCATGCAGGAGTGTCCATATCCGGATATCCCTCTCTCAGCTGGGAATGACAGCTCTGAGCATGGCTTGTTCTCAGATCATTTGAGCATCCACTCCGACCTCTTACTGCAAGCGCTCTGTTCTGCCAGCATCCTCTGAATCAGCCCATGCTGGTCCTTGCCAGCAGTAGGAGGTGGTGGAGCGGTGAGTCAGTGCTGCATGGCTTCGCCTTCTGCACAGATGGGCAGCCTTCTGCAGCCAACACCAGCTGCAAGGCCCAACACATAGGCAAGAGGTTTCTGTCTGCAGAGAGAAGATGGGCTTCACAGCAAAGCTCTGTGCCGTTAAATTCACGGTGATGTACGTACCAGGCCGGTAACAGTGGCTGCTGACCTCCATAGGGTTGAGAGTTTTCACAGCACCCAGCTCCATATGGTGGGCTCACAGTGAGGATCTGAGGTCTGGTTTGGAGCCGAGCACTCCTACGTCCATGGGTATTTGGAAGGAGCTGTTGGGGAGCCACTGCAAGAACCAAGCCAAGCTGCCAAGGCTTGGCCCTGGTGCAAAGCCAAGCTCCCTCAAAGCAAAGGTGATGGGGAAGAAGATGGATTCGGGTTGGCAATAGCTCCCTGTCATTTTCCATTTGCGAATGAAGACCAAACTCTGCCGGCAGTTGCCATCTGTATCAGCCTACTTGGACACAGCCATTTCTCTGCATGGGATCCAGGCTAAACAAGACAGCCAAGATAAACATTTGGTTCAAATAGTGCTCACAGCCTACCAGGAGCAAAATGACATATTGCTCATCTGAAGGCCAGGGTTCCTCCTGGTCCACTGTCTAACCTCTCCAAAATGGGACTGGTGGCCTGCCCTATCGGTTCATTGGTCTGGATGTTGCCTTTTCTTATATATATAGGTGAGAGGATTGAACATCATGTACATCATTGCCTTTATAGGTGAGAGGATTGAACATCATGTACATGGTATGAAAGCATTAGAGAATATTTTGGAAGCCACCTGGCTATTTCAACCTGCTCTCCATCTATGTGGCTTCTCAAATAAACTCATTTTGAACAGCTTTTGTTGCATAAATTCAGCAGACTTGTTTCTGTGGGCCTTGTGTGGGGGGAAGTGGTTGATGCCCTCTGTGTGTGCACTGAACTGTTTTCTCCCTCTACTTTGGGGTGCAGTAGCCTTGGTGACCATATTCTCACCAGGCTTCTCAGCTCCAATCTGACTCTCCCAGCAGAGGATAGATTTGGAGAATTTTTCCTTTCCTTATCTCACTTACACAAGAGTCAAATATTGTAGCCAATAAACTAACCATAGTGCGTTTTTTTTTCCCATATAAATAAGTACATATTACTTTCAAATATAGTGGGCTTTTTCCCCATATAAATAAGTACATATTACTTTCAAATATCTTGAATTATACCTTCCAGATGAGGTAGTCCTGTCAACAGCACTGGGCTGGAGCAACAGTTTATATTCAACAACAGCGTCTGGAACATAAATGAGGCTGACAAATAATTGAGTGTTAAATGGCTATTAGTTATTCTGATGGTCTTTAAAAAAAATGTGGATTATGTTAGGACACGGATTCTGTCTTCTCTTTCTCGGCCTAGACTATTAACTATGTTCTTTGATTTTGCTGGGAATTGAATTTTTGTTTCCATAGAACCTTCACTATTGCTACCCAGATTTCATTCCTAAGCTGGTAATACCCATTAGAGTCTACCATCTAATGCTGATCTTAAAGGTCCCTTCCAACCTAGACCATCCTATGATTCAATGATCATTACCTAAATATAGTTAATTTTCCCATGTTTATTATTTGGTACTTATCAACACAGAATTTCCCCAGAGTTTGCCCAACAGTCACAAGTATTGGAATCTATTTTCTTCCCTTCACACAAATCTTTAGCTTTGACTCTCCCACGTAGTTGTGTGCTACCAGGAAGTTGTGGCACCTCAGAAATCCCTTTCTTTTCTAGTCAGGCCCAAATATTCTGAACAGTTTGAGTAGACTTTTAGGGGATCCTGCTTGATAACCTCTCCATGGTAAAAAATTATCAGTATTTCTGTAGTTTATTTCCTCTCTTTAAACAATTAGCAATTCCTGACAGGGCTTCCCTCTTACCCCACGATAATGTCATTTCCTAAAAAAATTATTGTAATAAACCTGTTAAAAATCTTTCTGTAGGGACTGATCTTTGACAGTTTCCAGTATTTCCAAGTATCTTAGTGTAAAATTGGATGCTACGTCTTGCCAATTTGCCTGCTACAAAACAAGACCTGCCAGTCTGTGGTTTCCAGGGCACCCCTTGCATCACCCAGCATCATAACCACGCTGAATCAGACTGATTCAACCCACACTTGCTTTTTATCTTGTCTCCAGCAGTGGCCAAAGTGAACATCGAGGAAAAGTACATGAACAGGATGAACATAAAGTCTGTTTCTTCCTGATACTATCTCAGTTTCCAACAATTTGCCTCTTGGGAACTTCCTGAGCCAAAGATGTTTGCAGATAGTTAGAAACCCTCAGCCAATGCATCTCTCTGGCCTCTTGAACCCACGGAAACTGTTGTCATTCACAATCCCACTTTATCTACAGCCTGCCTTCATCTGATGCATCTCTCTGGCCTCTTGAACCCACGGAAACTGTTGTCATTCACAATCCCACTTTATCTACAGCCTTTTGCTACCCCTGTATACACATATTTATATATGTATATATACTCCCATCTAAATCCATAAAGGAACCAGAATTTAGATGCTCAAGATGGAGCAAGCCATAGATTTACATCATGACGTAACGATGTTAAAATCTGGTGTCACATTTACCACTTTCCAGTTCTCTGGTGAGCATCACTCTGTTCGTAAGATCTTTCGGTTCTATTTCTGCCGATTATTTTTTCTCCTTATAATATTCAAATTCAGGAAGTTTGACATCTTCTACCCTGAATGTTTCAAAGGATGCTGGAAAACATCCAGTACTCATTTTATCACTTTACTTTTTGGCCAGATTTCAGTGTAGTCTTTCTTTCTTTCTTTCTTTCATGCAGAATTAAAAGATCATACAACAGGTTGTTTTTTCATATGTTTTATTGTTTTAAACAATTACTTTAATTTAGGCTCCCTTTGTGTTCTCTTCTCACAGACTTTGCAATCAATATGTTTACTAGCAACTGAAGACATCATGAATCTGAAGACATCATGTGTGTATTGGAGGATAAATGCAGAAATTACACTTTGAATTCACCGACACGAGCATTCACTCACCCCTACAACACCATTTTGAGGGTTTAATCAAGAAATAAAAACTTGTGAGCCCAAACAAAACATCTTGGCTTGCTCATTTCAATTGCTAAACACTCACCCAGGCTGCATATGAATGAATTACCGCCCCGAAATTATGTGCATAAATTATTTGGCAAACAAGCCTGGGTAATGAACAAATGGGAGTGAATTGCTGTGTTGGGGAAGAGAAAGCGAGGCATGATTCACTCAATCACCTACTCGTTATGGCTGATTCCCCAGGCTCAAATTAGGCAATAATCAAGGATCCTTCAGCAGGGAGGCTGGGGTGAGCTCGGATGGGCTGTGAGGCGGCAGACACAGGATCTGAGTGTGCATCTTCTGTGTAGCCAGGGCAAAATACTCTCACGTGTCTCTGTGGCAAGTAATAGCTAATAAGTGGCCTGAGCCAGGCCAATTGCTATCTTGCAGTGTAAGCAGGGTTATCACACAGGCACAGGTAAAACTTATCTTGTGTCCCATCTGAGTTTCAGTACTTACACTGGATGCAGAACATGCACTGAAGCCTCAAACTCCCCTTTCGGCACGTGCCACGGGATAACCCCAATGAGGATTTGTTTGCAGGAAGCTCTGTTTTCCAGCCTCAGATGGAAAGGGCCACCCTAAATATCCATCTGGAATCCCCCTCCTTGCTGAGTGGTGGGGCAGAGGGAGGAAGGGCCCCCACTGCTGCTCCCAGGATGTCAGCATGAACCCTCCTGAAGGCTCCCTCCACTCAACCTGGTGGTGAGGATGGTGGTGGTGAGGGTTTCCCAGAAAGTGGGTTATATTGCAGGATAAATTACCCCTTGTTCCACTATTTGCAGCGTGATGGCTTCCTGCTATGCCAAGGAGCAAGAGGTGCTGCTACCATTATCCACATCCTCAGAGCAGAATAGCCATTACCCGAAAATGTGAAAATGATTCCTATGCCAATCAGATCCAAACCTGTATTCCCAGTTGTAATGACAGAAGTTTTAAGAGTGATTTAGAAGACCTCTAACCCTTGAATAAAGCTGTCTTCTAACCATTTCTTCAAAGGCACATTCCTTTCCTGTGCAGAATTATTGGTCACTTGGATTTTGAAGTTTGCACGGGATTTCTGGAAACCTTGTTCTCGATGAAGGATCCTGACAAACTTGTACACAGCTCACACGTGGAGCGTGACCTCTAACGGGCAGCTGCTCTCCATCCAGCCATGTCCTCAGCCCCACCTCCTGCCTGCTGAGCCAACCCAAAACACAAAGTTCAGCTTCACGGCTTTCCAGCTGCACGTGTCTCACAGCTCTGATGTTCTGGGAAGGAGCACAGCCCTTCGGCCTCACCAGGCACGTGTCTGACAGCTCTGATGTTCTGGGAAGGAGCACAGTGTTAGCTGTGCTAGATGGTTACTCTATGCATGCACAAAACAGAGCCGGTATCCAGAGATCCTCCATGAAGCCAGGGATCAACAGAACACCCTCTGTCCTGAAGCTTTTTGGTTAAACACCTCTCCGGTCAGACTTCTGGCTACTTAGTCTTCTGCTGAATTAAAGGGCTCAACGTACATTGTAGTGGAGAGCAGTAGCTAGAGGTTTTCTATGCAAACACGGGGCTCAATAGATTATTAGCATGGGCTAAAACCAGCAATGTTCTCCTCTTGTGTGTCCCCATCACATTTTCAGGGTCTGCCCCTGAAATGCCCCCAGCTTTGGTTTTGGCTGGCAGTGCTCATTGGGTGCTCAGGCAATGTGGAATTTATGTCCAAAATACCTTGAATAACATAGAAGCTGCTATCCCCATTTTAAAGGAGAGGAAAAATAAAAGCAGGAAAGAGAACAAAACAAGCAGCCATGTAGTGGAGAAAGAGGCTTCCTCTGTACAAGTCTACTGCCACGTTGACAGCTTTACCATTAAATGTCATCTGTTTGTTGCAAAGGTTGTAGCAGTCAGGTTTTTTTCCAATATACAACTTTTAGATCAAGACCACGATTGTAACAGTTTTGTCCAGAGTCCTGACAGGGCATCAGTGACAAAACAGAGTAAAAGCATTCAGAGCATCAAGGGTCCTGTTATTTTCCTGTCAGGGAAAATATACAGAAAAACAAGACTGAACATTCAGCTAAATCTGACTTTTGGTCCTGCTGCCCATCAAAACAAGTGTAAAGGTGAGATTCCTAGGCAACTTTTACTCCAGCCATCCTCCTCCAGCCGCTCCTGATTTCCTGAGTATCAGTAGCAGGTGGTGCAGGAGATACTGCCAAGGCTCACTTGGAGAATGTTTTTGAAAGCATTAAAAAAAAAATTCCCTTGAACTATTCTGAGCACTGCAGGCAGCACTTTTCTGCCTCAAAAAGGAATGTGGAAACTTGCATTTCCTCACTAAAAGCAAAACATCATTGCCTATCTCTGGCCCTGCATGAGCCAACTAAGCCTCAGTGTAGTACGAGTTGAATTTTTGCCCCGGGGAAATCAGAGCTGAGTTATTGTTCAGTGGCATCAGGATTTGATTCAGTGTGAATGGGAGAAAAATCAAGGCAAAACTATGAGAGCCCAGCCAGCAACATATTCCAGCCCACATCTAAGCTTAAGGTCATGAATAGTCCCAAATCAAATACAAGTACTGGATGTACTGCTCTTAAGTGAATAAAAATAGGTTTCTGCATGCACAGTAATAAATTTTAAGAAGGATGATGTTTTAAGTTGCCTAATTCCCTGCAGCATCTTGGAGTTTCTGTTTCTAGTTATCTTAAATATCTACACCAGGATGAAGAGAGAGTGAGAAGATGAGCAATCGCCGCAGCGTGGTGTGGAGCAAGCGGGAGTGTCCCTTCCCAGGCCAGCTATTCTCCCTCTCTGCTCCCTGAAGGAGTCCCTTCAAGGGGAAATTTGCCCCTGTAGTGTCATATAAAAGAAGCAAACAACAGTTTCATACACCACTTTACACTGAAACATTTGTTTAATGCTCAGTGTAATGTAATTTCTAATATAACTAGATTAGCAGTCACAAAATACTTTGCTATTTCTATTCTGTATGTTTCTTGTTCTTAACACCTTTCCGTGATAACCTTCTCCAAGAGCTTATTGCAAGACTTCACTGTCCACAGGATTAACATATTTTCCAGAATGCACTTGGTTGGTACTTCTTGTTCTCTCCACCATTGTCATGAAGAAAAAAGCGATGGTGTCCTGTGTTAGCTGACTCTTTCACAAGCTGAGGAACTCCAGCATGCTCCCTTTTCCATCACAGTCCTGTTTTTGAAATCTCTGCTCATCGCTGTGTGCCACTCTGCACGCTTCTGAATTAGCCCCCATTGCTGGAGCAAAGCCCAAAGCTGGGCTCCAGCTGGTGCTTCTTGACAGCAAAGGGGAGAGAAAGAGCTCCTCTTCGTGCTCTTTTCCAAGGAACTCCAGCTGTTCTCCAGTTCTTCTCCAGCCTGTATTTGTGTAGCTGTTTGTTCTTTCCTAAGCCAAACATCTTGTGCTCATCCTTATCAAAGTGTCCTCCCTTTTTCGGACTGTGTTTCTGCTTTCTCCAGATCCTTTGCAACTCCGGCCCTGTCCTTGCAGTCCATCCTTGCATGGCTTTGCCTCCAAAGATAAAAATTACCCTTTCTAGTCCATTGAAAATATTGCATAACACACCAGCTCTCACACAATATCTCTTAAATTTTACCAGTGAACCGCTGAGAATTATTCTCTGAAACACTTTGCCCCCAGCCATTTGTAACTTCATATATACCGTGTTTCCTTGCCTCACTTAGGAGAATGTCACGTCAAAAGTCTAACTAATGTCAAGACTTACATCTTGAAGTGTTTCTCCTCTCTCTGAAAGCCTGTTACCCTGCCATGTAAGGAAATGAGATTGGTTTGACATGATTTGTTCTTGACAAATCCATGTTGACTGTCACTAATCTCCTTGTTTTCTCTTAAATGCTTACAAATTGTTTGATTATTTGCTCCAGGATTTTTTTAGGAAATTAATGAAAAGCTGATGTGTCTATAATTCCTTAACTCCTCCTTCCAGCACTCCCCTTTTTAAATAAGTTGCCATCCCCACCTTTTATATCCTCCACAGATTTTTTAAAGGTACTTACTCCACCAAGTATTTCATACCATCAGAAGTCTACCAGCAAAACAGCAACTAGCAGAGGACTTCCTAAGAAGATTATCATACTTTAATGACCGAATATGCTAAATCATATTTTATACAGTTTTAGGTAGATTATTACTGGGTTTTTAAAAAAACTATAGTTTTGGTCTGTCTCTGTTCCTGCTGAAGGAAACAAGAGATTTCTCATTGGCTCCAATGGAAACTCACAGAGTTTGAGAATTTATTCCCCTAATTCCAGAGGTGTTCAATATCCATTGATACAATAAATGGTGAATATGGGGCCTATTGTAAAGCTTTCAGCAAGGTCACTGATACTGATACAGGATACAGAGTCACATAATTGTTTAATATACTGTGACTTCATTTTCCTTTTTGCTTGAGAGCTGTAAACCAAACCCAACTGAATGAGCCTAAAACTGTTGATGGGTGTTATTGCAAGAAAGTACGGCTGAATTTCCTGGCAGCGTGCTCCTTTCACACAATAAAGTAGGATGGGTCGGAGCGTGTGGGTGAGCAGTTCATGCAAGATCAACACATTGCCTTGCTCAAGTGAAAATATCTCCTTGTGCAATCCTGAGAGCAGCAAACAATGATGGATCGAGCAACCAGCTGGATGAGAAAGCCAAACATGCTTAATTCTCACAGCATTTTCCCTTCTGTGCCAGGGACTGTTTTCAGTAGAGTTGGGTCTATACGCACCAGCTGAGATCTTAGCCACTGACTTTAGCCCTGCAGCCATACATCGAACTTTCCCAAAAACCACATTTGCAGCTTCCCCCCAAACCCTTCCTTCTCTGCCCCTTTTCGGTAAAGGGTTTGGAAGAGAAGAGCTTTCTCTGGCTACTCACAGTGCAGCAGCACATCATTTAAAATCAATTATTCCCCATTAGCTTCACAGGCCAGATGCCAGGCATAGTGGAATCAATCCTTTTCTATGAAATCATCTCTAAATAAGCATCTCTGCTCTTAAATACATTTTCACTGGGCTTCTAAGCCCACATCACACCCGGGTGCAACAGAAAGGCATGGAGATACCTTCTGCTCTTTCCGTTGTTTGATGCAATACCAGTGAGAGCTGCTGTGTCCCCACCAGATGGGGAGAAGTGAGAGTAGTCTTGGAAGGGTAGCAAAGATAGAAAGAAACTCTTCATGAAAAGCTCCAGAGCTCCTTATTAGAAGGAGCATTCTTGAATGAGGTTCCCAACACACATTTTACTCCTCCTGCTGAGTCATGATTTCTTCTTGCCATTGTGATGGGTGAGAGAAATCAACTTTAGTTATCAAGGATTTCATCTGCGGTAGGAAAAAAAAAGGTAAGACCAAGAAATAGAATAAATATTGTCATGATAGACTCATTCTTCACAGATCTCTGGGTTTTATTGGGTTTTTTTAACCTGTCAAACCTCTCTCACTGTCATTTCACACTTGGCTTCAACATAGCTACAAAGGTGGAGGTGGCAATTCTGCTGCTGTATTGATCCTGACACTACAAGTCCTTGTATCGCACGGAGGAAAATGTCATCCTCCCAGGGACTGCTGTCACAAGAGATGCAGGCAGTGATTTTCCTATCTTCCTCCTCTGGTAAAATAAAGTGGATTTATGGCACAGGGTCATTGCTGTGGGAATTGCAGAGAGGCTGGAGCGCTGTACAACACTACCCTCTTGTGATTTCTTTTGTTACAACACTTTCTAAGCCACAGTTTTTCCACACTGACCATTTTACGTGGAAGATTCCCTCTCTGAGCACGAATCCTACTGTTAAACAACCAGTTTCCTCAGTAGGAGCCAAAGAACACTATTTGATACAGACAAATACGCTTTGTTTTTACTGATTTCCACTTTTTCTTTGCCTAGAAACTTGTAAAATTTCTATATAATTCTATATTTGCCGCCTCAGGAACTTGGACAGACCTGGAATTTCCACCTCTGCCTCTCTAAATGTTCAGCGTAGAAAATTCAGACTTGCATGTCCATCTTTGCCATCATCTGGTATTTGTATATGTAGTGGACCAAAGCCAAGGCTGCTTTAGTTGAATGACATGGTCTTTGTCCACACAGTTCATGGCTGAGCTCTGAAGAGATTATAGCTCAGCCAGAGTAGCCAGTGTGGCCCTGGGGAGATGCTAGTTCAGGTCTTGCCCCAGCACAGGGGCACAAGTGCAGCACCCAAAGTACTAAAACTGCAAATATTTAGCAGCAGGCCACTTCATGAACCTGCGCACCCTGGGCACTTGTTCATACCCTCTCTTGATCATTGAATCATAGAATGGTTAGAATTGGAAGGGAGCTTAAAGATCATCGAATTCCAATCCCGCTGCCCTGGGCAGGGACACCTCCCACCAGACCAGGTTGCTCCAAGCCCCATCCAGCCTGGCCTTGAACCCCTCCAGGGATGGGGCAGCCACAGCTTCTCTGGGCAACCTGTTCCGGTGTCTCAACACCCTGACAGTAAAGAATTTCTTTCTGGTATCTCATCTAAATCTCCCCTCTTCCAGTTTAAAACCATTACCCCTCATCCTATTGCTCCACTCCCTGATCAAGAGTCCCTCCCCATCTCTCCTAAAGGCCCCCTTTAGGTACCAGAAGGCTGCTATAAGGTCTCCCCAGAGCCTTCTCTTCTCCAGGCTGAACAACTCCAACTCTCTCCGCCTGTCTTCATTGGACAGGTGCTCCAGCCCTCTGATCATCTTTGTGGCCCTTCTCTGGACCCATTCTAATCCTTAAAGGATTACAAAGACGACAAGGGAATTAGCACTGGGACCCCTGCTCTCCACCCCTGCATCCCTCCATGGGTGCAGGCGTGCTCTTACACCAGGCTGCCAAGGAACAGGGACGTTGGACGCTGCTCCAGAAGGGAAGGGGAGCCGGGGACCAACTGTGACAGCAAGGTAGGCTTGGGTGGAAAAGGTGAGGACAGCAGGGTGACCTCACCAACAAAGGCACAGCCCAATGGTACCTGAGCAAAGCGAGCAGAGAAGCTCTGGTGACAGTGACCAGGTTCAGCTGAGAGTACAGATGGCCAGACAACTCCACGGTGATGGGGCAAGTGTGAGGTGAAGCACACATGGTCGTGCTGGTTGGCCATCAACTGTACTACCTCAAAGCTGTCCCAAAGGCCAAATGAGCAGACCCCCAGGAAGGGGGATGCCCTCAGGGCCACAACACTGACAAGGCCCATGAAAAACTTTTACCTGACTACCTGAAAAATCAGGTTCTAAAATATCTCATTTATTTTTGAACGGGACAACTGGAAAGGAAAGAAAGACACAGTTTTATTATTGATTTGTTGCTGAATCCAGAGTTCAAGTAACATGGTCACTGTTACATGCTGGGTAACTGTTTTAAAGAATCATTGTTGATACGTAAAGAACAACGGAGAACTTTTAGTTGGGAGGAATTCTACTTCCATGTCGAACGCTTACGTCAAACTACTTCCTCTTCTTTGAGGAAAGAAAAAAAAAAAAAAAAAGAATGCTTCTTTGTTAGGCACAGACCTGCTCCTACTGTTTATTGCCCAGATTATGTATAAATCAATATTCTGTCTCCAACACCCTTATTCTGGTGCGGCTGGGATGTGACCTTTATTATGACAGGGAACACGGCACATTTAGATGTCTGTTTTCCACCAAGGATTCCTTGAGTTCAGATCTAAGATAGAGCAACTGTGAAGCTAAATCCATGTCTAGGTACTTGCCTTAAACACTGAGGAGAAAAAGAGGAAGGCCTTCAACAGCTCCCTTTCTTTTCATAGATAACAACAATACAGGAAGAGTTCCCTAAGTGTGTGTTGTTTTCTTAACAAATAAATTAGCCATAGAAACCCCCAAGGTCACAGAGTTACTGAACAAAGAAGTAGAAACAATGAGGCTTGTGTTCGAGCCCCATCTCTACTTCAGAAGGTGTGGTTTGCAACAGCAAGAGGGTGCTCAAGGGTTCAAAAAACAGTGAGAGGAAACCTAAGGGAAAAAACGCACTTCAAGCCATTAAGAAAAAGGTGCCATTTCTGGTTCTGAACATCCCTTTGAAAAGCAGCTGTTGTCATAATAAAGACAAGAAATAAGACAACGCAGAGGTACAGTAGGCACCCAGACCGAGAACATCTCAACAGAGGCCGTAGGACACCTTCCACACAACTTCAGAGAGTGATGGAGGGGGTATCCGTCTAAGTTGAACAGGTTATGTTGAATTCCCTTTTTTTAATGGGATGATGGGACCTCCAAAGCACAATTCACCTCATCTGCTTAAGAAATCTACTTTAGGGCAAGCCGAATCCCACCACAGCAGCGTCTTTTCCTCTCCATCGACATTAAGGGGAATAAAAGGCACCAGCTCAGAGGTGTCTGTCCTACCCACGTCTGCCTTTGGTCCAACAGACCCTAACTATGGACAAGGAACTGTTAAGATCAACATCAGAACTAGGACCTTCTGCGTTTGGAAGTGGTTCAACAGGTATTGGAAGGAAAACACAAAGTTACCAGTGTGTCAGAGAGCACATAAAAGAGGCTTTTTTCCATGGTACATAAATAGGGATAATATGCATTTGTTTTTCTAAATGGAGTCTTGGAAAAGAATAAATAAGAGAATACCGAGTCCCATTTCATTCTCAAAAAAAATTAAGTATTTCTGTCAGTAACTACTTTGAATAAAAGCCTTATAATTCACTCGCTTTCAAATAGGTATTTTGCTCTTTTCCTACTTGACTTCAGAACTCAGCAATTCATAAACGGAAGCCTGTAACCCCACAGTCTATTTTCTTCCTAATTAAAGAACCTTGTTAGGACATGTAGAGTAGTTGCTGGATTTTCCTTTTAAGTCCAGACCTGTCACTTCCTTGAAAAATAACTGTAGCAAATGAAAATGAGCAGGTCTTGAAATAGCCCTGCAAAGCTTTCATGTGAGGAAAGGAAGAACCCACTATTTCTCTGCACTTAGAGGGGCCGTGTGTGTATTTTAATGGATGCCTCAGATTTAAAGGACTCCTTTGTTGCTATGAGATCTAGTAGCGTGTTCTTAAAATGGAGATTATTGAACGCAGAACAGCAGTGGAGAAACTGGGCCATTTGGGACTACTTCTTTCAGCTTTGCTGAGTTTCTACTGTTATCTGTGGGAATCCCAAGGCCAGCCTTTGCCTACCCAGACGAGGAAAGACATCTCTCACGCTGCTTTGTGAAAGAGGAGCCCCAACTCCTGCCCTCTGCCCTGATCCGCACCAGTCTCACCAGAACACTGCTGGCGCCCACCCCTAGACTCAACACTGCTGGCAGCGTCCTTGTGGGCAGTGCCTGTGCCCTGTCAGCCTTGGGGTGATCAAATCACAAACACTCGTGTGAGCATCTTGTAGGGTGTGAGTATGGGCAGGGGAGGCAGCAAAGGGAGACGTCTGAGGGCAACGGTGCCGTCGCCAGAGGATCCACACCGCACACCGGCCTAGGCCCGCGCCGCCCCATAGGCCGGAGCCTGACCCCAGTGCCAGCCTCCATCGGGCAGGCCGCGACTCCCACAGAAGCTCGGGCAGCGGGTGCCCCGACTCCCCCTGGCCGGCCAGCGGGGGCGGCGGGACCCTGCGGGGCAAAGCCGCCGGGCTCCGGGTGGCGGGACCGGACGGGCAGCGTGAGGGCGGCTGGGCCCCGCCATCTCCCCCAGTCCCGCCCCGCCGTCGCTAGGCCCCGCCGCCAAGGGAGGAAGTGTCGTAAGGGCTGACAGGAAACTTGGCGGCGGGTTACGGCAGCGGCGGCCGCGCTTGGCGGCCGCTGGATGAGCGGAGAGTGGGAGCCGCGGCGCTGAGGAGACGCGGGGGTGAGTGGCCGCGGCGGCGGGCGGGGAGGCCGCGGCGGGTGGCCGCCCGGGGCCCGTAAGGGACCGGGGAAGGGCCCCGCCGACGGCGGCGGGGGGAACGGGACAGCAGGAAGAGGCGGCGGCGGGGCGGCGAGGCGGGGCCCGGGCACCGTCTCTGCCTTTGTTCGCGCCCCCCCCCACTCTCCCCTCCCCAACCCCGACCGCGGCCCGTGAGGCCGCCGCCTCCGTCCCCTCGCTCCCGTCTGGTCTGACGCCCTCCTCCTGGGTGGGTTTGTGTCGGTCTCTCCCGTAGGATATGGCCGAGGTACCGCCGGGGCCTAGCAGCGTCCTCTCCCCGCAGGGGGACACGCTCTCCCCCTTCCCCGGAGGAGGAGGAGGAGGGGGGGCTGCTTCCTCCTCCTCCTCCTCTTCCACCTCCTCTGCTGCCGCCGCCGCCTGCACCGGGGCCCAGGACGAGGAGGCCGAAGAGGAGGAGGAGGAAGAGGAGGGACCCGCGGGCGGACGGGAGCGGCAGCAGCGAGGAGGAGGAGGAGGCAGCGACGGCGGCAAGGGGGGGCCGCAGCAGCACCGCCTCCACCATCACCACCACCATCCCCCGCACCACAACCACCAGCTCAACGGCCTCATCAGCCCCGAGCTGCGGCACCTGCGGGCCTCCCTCAAGAGCAAGATCCTCAGCTCGGAGGCAGGGGCAGCCCCCGAGGGGCTGGAGAACAAGCGAGCCAGCAAAACAATGGGCTCCGGACAGCAGCAGCAGTCATCGCCCCCGACCACAGCACCGTGCTCATCCTCCCTTACCAACCACCTCCCTCCCCAGGGAAGGACTGCACCCTCTCCTCCTCCTTCTCCCCCAGCAGCAGCAACAGGGGACAGGAGCCAGCCTGCTGCCACAACTACAACTGCTGCTAAGACTGCAGCCCGCAATGGACTGGCAGGAGGGACTGGCTTGGAGGAGGAAGAGCAGGAGGAGGGGGATGAAGGAGGGGAGGAGGAGGAGTCCCTGCTGCTACTCTCCAGGTCCTTAACAGCAGCTTGCAGTTTGAAAGGCTCGGGAACGGACTCTCAGCCCGAGGAGGACCTAACGATACGATACGTCCGATATGAGTCCGAGCTGCAGATGCCCGATATCATGAGACTGATCACCAAAGATCTGTCTGAACCCTACTCCATTTACACATATAGGTATTTTATCCACAACTGGCCACAACTTTGCTTTTTGGTAAGTGTCAGAGGGGGCAGGGAGGGCAGAACTTGGGGAGTGGTTTGGGGCTGGGGAGGAGAGGATTAAAGGGTTGACATTTGTGGAAATACGTCTAATAATCTTTTTTGTGGATAAGGCCAAGCTTTGGGGGAAGTACCCGTCTTCCTAATGAAGTCCCCCTGTGACCTGTGCATGTATAAGTAAAGCATACAGCTGAAGTTCCTACATTTCGTTAATAGATGTTTTAAGTTTGAAGGTTTGAGCACAGGGCTAGGATCCAGGAATTCAAGGCTTCTAATCTTGGTTTTGACATTGACTTTTGTGACCTTTGGTAGTGCATTTTATCATTCCGTCTCAGTTCCTAGGTTTGTATTTTAAAAAGTACTCGGCCCACTAGAGTCTTATGAGTGCTTAGTAATTCTTGCACAATGGTTTTGAAACAGACTTCAGCATGGCTAGCATATAAATGTTAAGTGATACATGGAGAGACACTGTTAAAGGTTTTGTAGACTTTTTGATCTACTAGCTTTAAAAAAGACAAGTACCACTGTATTGCTGCTTACAGGTGAGGTAGTGTATGCAGCATGCAGAAATTCTTGTGCTGCTTAGATTGTCTTGCTGTTCTAATGATGTATTATAAGTTTTATATTCTTCCTGCTGCACTATTGAGAAGATTGATTAAGCTGTCACCCTGTCTTTTGAAATGTTTAGCATTTCTTATGGAAAAAACTTGTGCGTCAGTTGAAAAGCATGCTTTTAGGATGCTAATCTGTCCACAGGTGTATGAAACTGAGTGTAAGTTGGCCTGAGGGGTATACGTGCATAGTGGGAGTTTAGCTGTGTTTGATTTACTCATAGGAAAAGTTACGTCTGCAAAACAGAACATTTATGGGAGTGTATGGCACTTCCTTGCTAAGGTAAATGATGAATTCTTCTCTCTTGATGTTTTAATCAAGGCTGGTCCCTTCTCTGAAAGGTATAATTTAGTAGGAGCCAAGACACCCTTCAATTCAGGAGTATCTCTGTAAAATTTTAATAGGATATGAGTACAGGAGGTGAGACTAATGGACTCCATCTGGCCTTAAACTTCCTGAATGTTCCTGGTTTAGGGTCTGGTATAATTTATAGCAGGATTTATATGATTTATAGAAGGATTTCCAGAACCGTGCCTCTTAAAACCCTGAAGAGGGAATACAGTAGGATTATATGAAGTTGAGCAAAGCATTACCTTCTGGAACAAAATAGAAATACAAAAAGACTTGAAAACATTGTTTCATGCAAAGTCATGTTTGCCATTATAAGGATGCTGATCAGAGCAGAATGGTATTTTTCAAGCACTGAGTTATGTGTGTGATTTAACTCATACTGAAAAGACATGCTTGTGAACTACAAATGTCCATACTGTCAGCATCAAGTGTATCGCTGGTAATGCCAAAACAATTTATTTTTTTTTTTTTTGTCAGGGAGTAACTTATGAATATTGTTAGGGAAAGAGCAATGGCAAGTTGTTTGACAGAGCACTAAACCAGAAGATTTCTAATATTTATTTTTAACAAGTGCATTCAAAGAAGGAGGTATTACTCAAGGAAAAAAAAAGTGTCTTAAGCTTATTTTATAGTGACAGCTTCTTTTTTCATAGCCTTGAAGAATCAACAAAACTTTACTTGAACTCTGTGTCATTCTACTCAATTTGCCTTTTTTTTTTGAAGGGTGGAACAATCTGAAGTACATAAAACTGTAGAGAAGAATATGTGGCTATGAATGTCTAAAGCTGTTAGCAAATTGTTATCTACTTAATAATTTGAAGCTCGTGTGGTATGTTGAGTCAAATTTGATGGGTGTTTTTTGTGACTGGTTTTAGTGTTTTTAAGATTTGTTTTTTAGAGATTGTCTTGAAGACTTTCTGTTCTATAAAATTTAATTTGTTCCTGCAGTTAATGGATTCCTGAACTACTTCTGTCTCATAAGTGTCTGTAAAATATTTATCCTCAGTCGGGGACTGCATATTCCAATTAGCAAGAACAGTGTCAGGATGGTGAACAGAAGCATAGTGCTTGATCTCACAGAATCATTGGTCTTTAATGCCTTGTGGCCTCACACCCTTCTGGTTTCAGGTTTTGTTTTGCTTTCAATTGGTTTTAGGAAGAGGGGTTAGACTGCAGTTTGATTGTATTTGGAAAAAAAAAAAAGTCATCTGTAGGGATTCAATCAGTTCCTTTACATGACCATTTTTAGAAAAATATTCCAACACAAACTCACCTCTCTTCATTGCACTGTCATGGGCTGCTTTCCCTTTCTCAACACGTGAAGGGAAAATACTAACATCATTTAAATTTGAAGGTGGGACGTGTATTTTCCATGAATGATCAGCAATTGTCCCTTGCTGGTAATTATTCAGTAAACCATCTTAAAGACCATCGTTTTGCTATCTAGCATTTTGGATACCTGGCAATGCAGAGCTGTTTTCTGGGGGCATTATTAACAATTATTCCTGACAGTGATCATTCATGGGTTTGAAACTTGTTGAGTTTTGGCTTGGCCTTCCCGAGGTGCACCGTTGCTCTAACGGCTGGTGCCACAAAAAGGGCTGTTTGCTCTTCTGCTCAACTGCCTCTTCCTGGCCTGTGCCAACCCTCAGATTTCTCCAATTTGGGAAGCCAAAGTAGCCCTCCAATCACCAACATATATTTCTAAGTGCACGTGTATATGTTTTAGGGTTAGGTTTCTGTTGGTTTAAGGCTCCAAAGTAGTAGGATGTCACTGGCACTGGTGGTGGTGGGAGGGAAGAGGTGATGAGAATGCACAGCTGGAGGGAAGGCATAGGACCAATCCTAACTAGTCACTAGCATTGTGTTGCTTTATCAAACCACTTCCTAACTGTACACTCAAAAAAGTTCATATTCCACTTTAAAAGGACCTGGAGATACTAAGAGTCTTCAAAACCTCTTCACTTCAACGTCAAATTCATCTCTGTAACTGTCTTCCTGACTTTAGAGGTAACAAGTTGGGAATATGTGATGGTCAGTTCCTCTGTGTTACGCTGCTGTATTATCTGAGGTGTTGCAAGGCAATTAATCTCCTCCTCCATAAATTGCAACTGTCTGCTTAAATTTGGGTGTCTCCTGGCTTTGGAAGAGCAGGTTCACACTGTGTGCTAGGTGTGAATGCCTCGTAAATGCCTGGTTCTTACTTATTCCCAGGAGCTTTGTCAGCTCTGCCCAATTTATCTTCAAATTACCTATTATAACCACTCCCCTCTCAAAAAATTATAGAGGAAAGGGGTATCGTTTGTTTCACGTGAAGCATTTTTAAGTATCAGTACAGCTTTGTCTCCATGTGCATTGTAAATGCATTTTCAAAGTTGTAGCTTCCTTTTAAAGTGTGTAGTCTTAGCAGTGTTAAAGTTCTGAAACTTCCATTCTGAACTGATACATTAAATATTTCAGAAAATTGTTTTCAAAATACTTTAGCGTGGGAGAGGTGATCTTAGGAAACCTTGCTCTCTGCCAGAGTTTGGATAAGACAGGATATAATAAAAGCAGAGTCCTGGCTGAGTGTTGTAACCTCTCCTGTAATTCCCAATACTGCACCACTCGGCTGCCTTTTAAGAAAAATCTGGCAAATCTGTGCTTTTATTGGGTTCTTAACTTTGCCACTAGCTATAGCAGCATTTATAATTTAAACTTTCACAAGTTTAAAAATAACCTATTAATTCCATGTAAGTGGTTTTAGATGTGTTGTAAATCCTAAATGACTGCAGTTAAGATCTTGTTTTATACTAATGCTTTGCCTTTTTTTCTTTTTTTTTTTTTTTAATTGGATTTTATTCAAGACTCTAAGCATACTTCACGTTGAAGTTAAGACTTGCAAGACATCGCCCCTGTTTTTTTAAGTTGTGGAAAATTTGGGGCATAAAAGAACCAGGAAAGTTAGGAAACTTCCTAACCTCGTGGCAGACGCGGGAGGAAATTCTGTAAGATCCATTCCCAGTTTGCCAACTCTGTATTCCAGTGTCCCCGTGGGTAGGGTGGTGGTTTCAGAGACAGGTTTGCTGTGCTGCTACTTGCTGTCAGAGGCTTTGTGAAAACTTCACAGTCATTGCAGCATCGGAGTGTGTAACGTGGAGTTACTCTGGCTCTGCCCTTGCGCAGGAGGGAATGACAGGGAGTGGAAACAGAGCAATTTAGTGATTTGCCCAGTATCCTAAAGAGCTCTGACTGAACCTCCGGACTTTAGCTTAAAACCATCACCCTAAATGTATCTTCTAGTGGCGTTCAGTAACACCATGGCTGAACATAAGCCAAAGGGTTCATACGGAGCTGTTTTTGTGATACTTTGGGATGGATTTTGGTGCGTGTGCGAAAGGGAAGCTGAGTTGCAGTCCCGCAGGTTCTGCTGCATTTGAATGGCAAAATATTTCTCTTTCAGGGGCTAGTTGGTTGTTTTAATCTTCTCTAAGTGGGAACAAATGTCACAGGATTTGGGTATTAAATGCATACTCAGACTGTGGCTGACAGACTTAATGCCATCTTTTGCTAATGAAATTAATGCCGATTGTTTAATTTTGTGAAAAGTAATGTTCTTGCTGATTTACAGACGTTTCTGTGCTAACTCTTCTAGGTATGGTTGCAATACGAAGATATTAAAATCTAGTTTGTTTTAAACATTTAAACTTATTCCTAAGAACAAAGTTGATGCAAATATTGGATTTGAATTCATGTATGTTAATCCTGCTAATGACTTACGATTGAAGTAAATCTTTTTAGTACTCCATGTGGTTTATAATATATAATAGTAACTTGGGCTGGATTCTGTTTGTGGAAACTCGTATGTTTAGAAGTACTCTCGTATACCTGAAAAGAAAATTTGGCCCACGGTTGTCTTTTCATAAATTGTGTTCTGTGGCAGCTACTTTTTCTCTCCCCTCCCTGTATCTGTCTGGGCTTTTTTTTATTTACACAGTTTAACCTTCTCTAGGGAATTAAGTTACAAAGTTTTACATTGCATTCTAGTTCATTTCCAGCTTTAGATAAGGTTGGAGAGAAGGAGAAAGGAGAGGAAAGGCAACAAAAAAACCTCAAATTGAGGTGGAAACGCAGCACTCCCTCTGTAAGTGGAACAATGTAGATGAACTGGCAGATTTACCTGCCTGAAGACAGAGAAATAGATTTCAGTGTTTGAGGAACTGGTAACAAAGTTGTACTTTATTCAGCTCTCTGGCAACAGTGGTAAAACCAGTGGGGTACTTGCTGCTTTGATCACTGAAGCAAAATTTCTTTGCCGTTCATTTAGCATTTTAAACGTATGATTAATGAACACAGCTTTTCTGAAAAGAGCTCTAAACAAGAAAGAACACAGATACTCAGAGTCTAGAATGCCACTACTCTTGAAGTGTGTTAAAAAAAAAAATCTTAAAAATTCTCCACATGACTGTTACAATCAACAGTTTGCACGTGTTCACTTCAGGGCAAAGCACAACTGTAACATGTTTAGTTTGCGGTGCTGCTTTTTTTTTTTTTTAGTGAGGTATAAGATTACATCTAGGTGCTCTGCATAATTATAGCAATGTTATGAACAGTCTGTCTGATGATACTCTTTATTTAACTCCCTGGTTTTCTCAGGTCTGAGCCGAGATACAAAACTTGCCTTGAGCTGACACTTTGCATACATAGTTTTAGTTTAAGTAGAGCTTTTCATTTTTTTATGGATTAAACTGTGTTTTAGACCAAATGAAAGATTACTTGGAGGCTGTGCAGCGTGATCTAAATGGACTGAAATACAGCTTTTATTTTAAAAAAAACACTTGTTTAGATTGTTCAGGGTTGTTCTTGGATACTGCAAAAATGTGGTTTCCTGCCAAATAAAAACTTAGCAATAATTATATTTGCCTGATGAGCTTAGACTATATTAGAAATGGTGTTAGGATCCTGCTGCTTTGCAGAGCTTTGGAGCTGCAGCTCTTACATCTTGGGCTGCTTCGTTTCACCTGTGATACAGCTGCTGGTTGAGAGAGAACTTGGTTAATAACCCACCATCCAGATAGAGATGCTAGAAGATGAGATTCTTCTTTGGGCCAAATAACAGTGGGTTTGTGCCTGTGATATGACCTGCAGGAGTGCCTCTTCTGTCCGTAGAGTCTTAGCCTATAAGCTGTATATGAAAAGGTTGAGGTGGCTGGAGGCTATAGGATCTATACCATAGGCTTTGGAGAAGTGGGTTCGCAGGTGGGCTGCACTGAGGCCTGGCCAGCTCTGGCTTTGGAGAGTCCTTTCTGTTTGAAGTGTCTTGCTGTTGTAAATTTGGATTCTCCCCAAGCCCTGGTGCTAGCACATGCCTGTGCCAATCATGTGCTCCAGTCCCAGGTTAGTTGCTTCCCTTGAGCTGAAGGCGAGTTCCCCCCTGCAGATACAGGTCTCTCAAAGGCTGTGGATCCACTTATATACCCATACGTACAATTATGAGTTTCTTTTTTATCTCTGTCAGTCTTTCCTGAATGAATAGTAATTCATTCTCCACTTGGATGCTGTCCTACTCTGCAGCATTATTCAGTTTTACTGCTGCAGGTTATAATGTCATTAATCTCTTAGGCTGCCTAATCTTTCAGTTAACATATGACTTAGTTTTTTCTTACAGTCTTTCTCTGATACATTTCATGGTAAAATTTTGGTGAACACAGTGGTTGTGCAAGTAGTTTGATAAGCGTTTGGGGAGGAGTTCTTTTCTTTCTGGTTTGTTTGGTGGTTTTTTTTCTTAAATATTTCAGAATAACTACATCTCCCTGACCACACTTTTGGTGACAATACCATTGGGATTAACAGTCAGTGCATAGCCCTTAACAAATGAAATCTCTGAATAGTTAAAATGTGTGAAATTAACTGTGTGCTTTTTTTATTTGTTCTTTGGGTGTCATGTGACTGAAAATGACAGTTTCTAAAGATTAAACATAGCAACGTTTTTCACTGATCCATTGTGGCCTTGACATTAAAAGCAGACAAAAATTAAGCGTGTTATCTACCATAGCCCTTGTACCTAAAAATTCAGATTGCTGTAGAACAGGAATGGAATTTTTTTTACCTCTGTGGCAGGCCATGTGAAAGGGTGATTTATGCATTAACTTGATCGTCCCTGCTCCATTTTATCACACGTGTTTTTGCCTGTAGACTTCATGGAATAATAATGTGGTTCTCTCCAGGACAATTCATTGGTTATTAATTGACTGTAACTTTATTTGAATGTAATAAAGAATTAAGAATCCTTTAATCTTATTTATACTTTTGGAGACATTTTTAAAATATGTTTTTAGTTGTTTTTTTTTTAATAACTTTATGCAAACAAATTTTGTGTGGCTGTTTCACTTGAAATGAACTGGTTTACTACTTTTGGCAGCTCTGTAGATCACGAACTGAGAATGCATACGTGTATGTTTGTCTTTAAGGCCATGGTAGGTGAGGAGTGTGTAGGTGCCATCGTCTGCAAGCTGGATATGCACAAAAAGATGTTCCGCAGAGGTTATATAGCCATGTTAGCAGTGGATTCCAAATACAGAAGAAAAGGAATTGGTAAGAATAGCCTTTTTTTTGTTATTTCTTACTTCAATCCTGTAGTTGGGGTAACTGTAGCTGTCATAAAGATTTAAGCAGAACTGAATTTCTAGATGCGGTGGTTTGTCTGTCATCCTTGCCTTACTCGACCGCACAAGCTCCCCAGTGGCTTTTTAAAAATTTTATTAAAATAACCTGAAATGCCCTATGAGATTTATATCTGGGATATGATAAAGCTGAAAAGAAAGGCAGTCATCAGCCCCTTACCTCTGCCTATTACCTCTGTCACATAACAACAGAGGGAATTGCTTTGCATTTTTATATGTGCCCTCATCACTGTGTTTCTATGTTATGTTCAGTCTATCTTTTTTCAGTGGATTTATCCCTTGGCTTTCCCCTATCAATTATGCATATATTGCCCGTTGGGGAGAATGTATGTAGCTCATTATTGTATTAATAAGTGAAGAAGAATAGTTGTGTATGGCTATTTGAGTGGCTGAAACGGAGGTGCATTTTGTTGGGAAGTTACACGATAAAAGAAATCACTCTTGGCAGGGAGTTTCCCCTCCCTTGTTGACCAGGTTTTGCCCTGATGAAGGGATTTTCATTTAACACCAGTTGTCCAAGTTGGCTTAATTAAAGATCTGTTCTTAAGGAACTTGGGGTTTTTTTGGTGTTGGTTATTGTGAAATTACATTTTGTAATATATTTTTGAACTTAAAACGTAGACGTCAGCTTGAAAGCCTAGAAATGTGCATCACCACTCATTCACACTGAACAGCTCATACTTTTGTGATTAAAGACAGAAAATTACTTGCATTGGAAAAATGGTGGTGCTTCACAGAATGGTACCATTATGTTTGTTTTCCTCTTAAAAAACAAACAAACAAAAAGAAACCCTCCAAAAACTGCGTATTATCATGGCTATTGAAGCATGTGTGGATTTATTTATTTTTTTTCCCCTTCAGTGCAATTCAAAAGCCATTGTTGGTTTCTCTAGGGGAGCAGAGGGAAGAGGATACTGAGAAATCACTGTCTCTCCTTTCCTTTTAGCTGAGTCATGAAGGAGCCTGCCATAATTTAATTGCAGGTGCTTGGACTCATGAGTAAATAAGAACTAATGCTGTTATTATGAGAATCTCTGCAATATTTTTCCCTCACTTTAGTCAGTTCATTATGTTAGAATTATATAAATAGAATTTACATTTAAGGCCTTGCTTACTTTAGCATTACTTTTTCCTACATTTGCCACCTTTCTTGCTGTTTCTCAAAGTATGCTGTTAATCTGAAGATTTGTTTTAAATGTGGTTCAGTTTTGTCGTACGTTCACCAAGAAATCTTAGTTGATTAAAGTTTTGATAATACTTTAAAACATTCTCTAGATTCCTTGGGGTTTTTTTTTTCCTTTTCCTTAGCCTTCTTATGGAAGTGAGATTTTATGCAATTTCATTGAACAGCAGTTTTTTCCACTAATAACTTTGAAATCAACTTTCAATTTCACCCCAATTCTACAGACAGGTAGGGATATTACATTTGTAGAACTGTTGTGAAATAGATGAAAAATAGCAATAAAAAATTAAATTAATGCTTGACTAAGGGGAAGGGAAGAGCTTCAACCATATTAGTAGATAGTAGCAAATCCAAATGGGAGTGAGCCACAAGGAAAGTGGTTTCATAAGTTCTGTTACTAATAGAAGTATTTGTTTTAGTAAGAGGAAATTCCCTTGGAAGATGAATGTCCTTCAAGTACACGCCAGCAGAGTTTGACTTTAAATGCAACAAAAAGGAATGAATCACATCTTGGAAGGCTATATATAACACCATGTTAAACATAGAAGCCTGTTTCTAATATCCCTGTGTTGAAGAATCTTGCGCTCAAGCTGAGTCTCTGGATAACTTTACGGATTATTTTAATGTCCAAACTTGAGACTGCAACTTGACTGCAACTTCTTTCTTTCTTTCTTTCCTCCCTGCTCTCCCCAGGCCTCATGTCATGTAGGTAGCACATGTTAAGTCGTATATAAACAAGCATCTTCTGCATTGCAACTCTGACACTCACTCAAATCTATATTTCAGGTACAAACTTGGTTAAGAAAGCTATTTATGCTATGGTTGAAGGAGATTGTGATGAGGTAAGATTTTATAATCAAAACCTTTCATAATGTAAATGGTTTGCATTCTCCTATATGTGGCTTCATTTCACAGGTTTTTCTTCTACAGGACTTTTTTTAGGTGGGGAGTGGGTTGGTAAGAAGCTATTCCTTTTATAATAAAGGGAAAAATAACTTCAGGAAAACATATGGTGCGAATAGGGGAAGGATTTTCTAAATTTGTCTTAAGGGCTCAAGTTCAGTGTTTCAGGTTTTGCTTTACTTTGCAAACTGTCACAGCCTTTGGTCACAGGCACGTTTTCCTCCAAAGACTCTAGTTTAAGGTGCTACCGACCAGTGTAACTTGCACATTGTGTGTAGTTCTTCTGTATTTTCAGAAACACAGAGATACTGGAACGGTACGTACTGTAGTATTGCAGAATAGGGTTTTATCACAACAAGTCATCAGGCTGTTCTGACAGCGTATAGCTGTATTATGTAGTGCTAACAGAACTCTCATGACTTAAAATGTCAACAAAAACTTGGAAGGAAAGTGGCTGAATGGCTGTTAAACTTTCTCTGGCCTATATGTTACCAGTATTTCCTTTTGCCAGATCAGAATCCCTTATCTTTTTTTTTAATTTTATATATATACACACAGATACATATATATATAGCAACTAACTATGTGCCATGTCTAACCTGTGAAGAACTTTCTCTATGTCCATTCTCCTTCATCCAGTTGTCTGTCCCTTTAACTTTCATCTGCTCGGTACAATGCAATTTTTCGCTTGTTCCTGCCTTGTGAGCACTGTGCCATTTCAGTGTGTCAGAGTTAATGACCCTTTGATCTCTCTGTTACCGCCTTTCAGCTGCTCCCTCAATTCTCCTCCTGCCACATGGTGAAGTTTCTTATCCAAAACTACAACTTGTGTCACAGGACTTCTGGCACATACTCTGTTTATTTTTCCACGTGTTGTGTTATGCCTCTTGCAGCATCCTTGCATGTGTTCTGACTTCATTCATTTATTCTTCCTGTCAGATTCCTTCATGCCTCTGCTTACTGGTGTCTATTTCCCCCTTCTCCTCCTCCCCCCGTAATTAAGTTGGACTCGGGCAGTGTAGTGCAATCTGATAGTTCTGTAATTCTTCAAATTCTGTGTTTTGGCTTGTTGCTTCTAGTATCATATGTAATATGCTTTGCTCTAATCTGTTTTACCACTTCCTACATTGAACTAATCAAGAAAAGCTGTTTGTTTGCTTTTTCTATTGCATTCCACTATGTTCTTGAATTCATTTGCCATTGCTAGAGTATTCAAGATTTAAAAAAAAATTTAAAAATGATTGAGGAATGGTGTCACGCTGTTCACATCACAGTTGAACAATTGAGATGCGGAGGAGTGAAGTGAATTGCCTACTGTTGTTACTGTCAGTAGTAGAACTGGCTTTTTCTACTCAAGCTACCAGGGTTGCAAGAGTTCCCATGTGATTTCTGAGTGTTGTGTACATGCAACTCGTGTAACTTCATTTCTAAATTGGACTATCTAACGGGTGTACGCCTAACGATCTCTCCTGTGTCTGTCTTTTTTTTCTACCGCTGTAATATTAGTCCAAGAGTCCTCCTTACTGCTTTTCATCTTTGTAAAAATGAAATAAATGGGATAAGGATCACAAGCTAGTGTGCAGTAGGACCTCATTAAGTCTGAGTGGCAGATTTTCATCTCTGGTGCTGTATAAATGCTTTGTACTAAGTGCATGGGGTGTTTTTGAGAGACTATTGATGTCCCTCTTTAATCGAAGGCACTGCAGTTCAAGCTCCTTGGAGTGTGTGCTGGACGGGTGCAGGCTTGTTTCAGATCCAGTTTGGAAACTGTGTAACCGTGTTTGTGGGATGATGATTCTGAAGTAATTATGCCCTGCTTCTTGGGGGCTTTTGCATCAGCAGAGCCTTGTGCTGGCACAGAATTTTGAAATCACGGAGAGCAAGCAGAGTATATTTCTGACTTTCTACGCCGGCCAGCAGAGTCATACCCACACTGATTTGATATATTTATGTTGTTCTTTTTCACATACAGTGAAAACAGAGTGAGAACACAGTGTGTTCTTTTACACATACTATGAAGTTGGTTACTTGTACCAAATGGTGGATTGCTGAGCTTTCAGTCATGACCAGAATCTGAAAAATCCAGCTAGCCACTCATTAAAAGCCCTGTCTGACAGAGCCAAGGCACTTATCCTCACCAGTTTTAACAAAAGTTGTTGGGAGAATGTTTTTTGCCTTTTTAATTGATGCCTGGAGCTGATCAAAGTACTACATTACAATAATTAGTCTTTGTGAGGCGTGTAAATAGTTTACTCATCTCAGCTGCTCTTAAGATACTTTTCTACATCCCTTAATAAAATGATGAAAATAAAAAAAAATGCTGCTACTTGACATAAGATGAACTGCAATTCAAAAATCTGCTATTTTCTGAAACTTGCTCGGAATAGGATTAAGATCATGAATATGCAGCTGTACGTGTCATGAAAATTTTCCAAAGGCTGCTTGAGAACTCTTCCCTTCAATCTAATTATGGAATAGTTGCCGTAAATGTACTTAATTTTAATAACTTGTGGTATATAATCTGATAAATACTTTGTTCAGTGTGTTACATTTCTCAGTACCGTAGATTGGACTTTTGAGGTATCAACGTTAAGTCCTGAAACATAGAGGATATATACAGCACCATAGATGAAAATCTTGAAAAATCACTACTGATGTAGCATGTCAAAGTATGCTGCAATATTTTAGTGATTAAGGACATTTTTATTTCCTGTAAGTAATTTACTGGGAATCAACTAAGCCAGCCCTATGGAACAAGTGATTTTCAGTGGTCAGCCAGCTGCCTAAGAGGTAGTTTATGCTATATGTCACACCTCAAAGCTAAGAGGCAATATCCTTCCAGCCAGGGGTTGTTTCCTGGCTTGAGGAAGCCGTGGGGTAAGTGAAGAAGTAAATTAACTGGGGTGGAATCTGAGTGAGGGGAAGAGATGGCCATGGAGCTGGCCGTGGCCTGTTTTAGAATAGAAACCAGGGAAGTGATCAGATGTTGGGGGTGGGTGGTTGAACTAGAAATAACTTTTAAGCCTGAAGAAAGTACCTAATAACATGCTTTGAGCTGGAGTGTCTGGATATAACATTGCAAAACTCGAGGGATCTTTGATTTTTTTTTTTATTTTATTTTTTTAACCATTGGTGACTTTCTCAGACATTTGATGTTATTTGGATGTTATTTGAGTTTTGTACATTTGCTTAGTTTTTACTGAGAAGCAATTTTCAAAAATTATACTGCGTAGACCTTCATGTGGAACTGTAACATCCCTTAATCACTATTAGGAAGGAGGAGTTTTTCATTCATGTGTAGGTTTTCCATCTGTAACAAATGACCGTAAGTAATCTGCATATGATTCATTCAATTCATATTACTGAAATAATGTACCAGCTACCTGGTAACTAATCAAAATAAGGCTATGTCTAAGAGCTTTTTTTTAAGCAAAATGTAGAATGTGAAAAGGAGTTGCAACTTGAATTCCCATTGAGACTTTAGGGTGATGTAAAGTCAGGTTTTTTGACCACACCGGTAGGTGTGTCACTTTAATTCAGTCCCACACTTGGAAAAATTAAATGTGTATTTTTATATAATCCTATTTGAAACTGTCAAACTATTGGAATCTCTGCTTTTTCTTAAGCTACAAATCATTTAGAGTTTTAAATGTTATATTTTGAGTGCTGTCTTTCTTTAAAAGTTGAGGCACTTAAACTGATTAAGGGCACTGGGCAGGTGCCCATAACTTGCCAGACTTAGGAGGAAGAGTAACAACCTCTCCTGTGAGTGCTGAGAGGGTCCTTCCTTCATTTGCTTATTTGGTTTGGCTGTATTAATTCTGTGGCTTGGTTTCTAGACTGGAGTTCATTCAGAGTTTGAACTGAAGAAGCTTGACCTCTCCGTTTTTCTTCAGTTTAGGAATAAATTCTAGATAGGAAGATGTAATAACCAGAAACACTGCACTCCGCTCTCACTATAGAAGGTTTCTTGCTTCTAAGCTCAATTAAAATTAGAGAGTTGAGATAAAATGTTAGGTTTATGAAATTTAAGACATAAGAGAAAGGACCAGCCTTCAGAAAGCTGCAGCTTCTGCAGAAAATGTTGTTAAGTCCAATCAGACTTTTGCTGGTCTCCAGGGGAGGATGCATTTGGGTTATTAGAGGATTTAACAGGCATATGTGTACAACAAAATAGACCCTGTGAGACCAGAAATAAATGTGATGATTGAAGGTTTGCAGCTTGATTGAAAATCTCACACAGGAAGAGATGAATCCTTCATAAAACAAAGCTAATGAAGTTTGGATAAAATATGGGTGTGTTTCCTTATTAGATAACAGAAACACGTCTCTAACCCTTTGAGATCAGGGAACTACTTTGAATTTTGCTGAGTCTTCCTTAGAAATACCAGAGCAAATCTCTTGCGTTTGCTTTCAGGATGAGCATTCACTCAGGTAGTGGGATTCCAACAAACCTGAATTTCAACATTTAACCACTCCCTTAAATTGAATGATCTGCAGACAGTTGGAAGGCTGTCAGCACTTCGAGGCTGAATGCAGACTCGTTGTGTCACTCTGCCAGGTTACTAACCTTTTATGACAGCGAATGCCATTTGTAGCTGGATTTCAAGTAACACTGGGGATTTACACAGGAGATTTCCTCTTTGGCATAATGCTTTGTTTTAATTTGATTTAAGAAGCTGTACAACGTACATAATTATGTAGAAAACGTCACTTCTCAGGAAAACTATTTTACTACCATAACTTGCTATAAATTAATAGATACCCATTTTAATGGATTACGGATGTTAAGAATAATCACTCGAGCCACAAGACTTGATAGTAATGTTCTATGAAGTGCCAGTGAGAGAAATTCAAACTCTAATTCTTGCCATAAGACTGAGGCTTGAATTACTTTGTCTTAAGAGCGGACATTCAACAAACTGTGAACTCTGACTGTTTATACTTTAATGTGTGACTCTTAGTTCCTTTTTGGCAAATGAACTATTTCTAGGTCTTATTTTTCCCCCAGAGTATGTTGTTCATTGAGTTGTTAGTTCCAGATTTACTTTTCTTTCACACATTCTTATGCTGGAGAAGCAGAGGGTGAATTATCCATTGGAATGTGGTCAGAGTGGCTTGAAACTTGAGTAATGGTCAAATATATACATTAACCGGATCATAGAATCTTACTGAAGGTGACCAGTCTAACTGCTGGCTGCCTCCCTCTTTTATGTTGGCTTGGCCACTCCTTGGAAAGCAAACCATAGGGAGAGAAAAAGGGAAGGTTTTCTGCCTGGTTGCTTTTTGAAGTAGTGCAGCAACAATCCTAGGGAGCTGGCAGAAGGGGTGAGGGAGACTGGAAATGCGAGGCTGAAGGCACTGAGGGCACAGGGTCCATAAAGTAGATTGATTAAACTAACTGTACAAATACAGGCTAAGATTTTGTTCCTAGTTTTGAGGGGGTAGGGAGTGGTTAAACAGTTTTCCTGCTTTTTATTGGAGGGGAGGGAAAGGAAAGGGAGCCCTGGGTTTTGAGGTGGGGTAGATGACTATTTTTGGACTAAGGGAGTTTTATGTATATAGCTCTAACTACACAGAGCAGGGTATCAAATGCTGGTTTAGAAATAGCCATCAGTGGACTTAGCAGTGGCAGCAATCGCCGGTTTGCTGCAGAAATTGCTTAGGCTGTATTTTCATTCTATGGTCTTTCTACAGTGTCCATCAGCTCTTGTTTAATATGTGAATGTACGCTGTCATGGGACTGTACGTAGTCTGGTCAGCTCATTAGTTCAGCCTGTGTTCTTGCATAATCGTGACCTGTCCTTAATAGCAGAATCTTTAAATAATTGAGTGGGACAACAGTAAAGAGGCAAAACAAGTGTTTATCATTTGGAGTGGGTGCAGGGCTCCAGGTGTTCCAGGGCCCTGCTCAGTGCATTTGGGGAGAAGGTGGGACAACAATTCAGAGTGACACACTTTAGCAGTTTTGTATTTAACTTCTTGTTATTATCAGTATAGTTTTTTGCCCGTAGTTGAGACTTCTGGGATGATTTTGAGTCTTCGCTTAATTTCAATTACTCTTACGCTTGGGTTTGGTCTAAGCTTGGACAGACCTTTCTGCAACTGGGCTCTTGCCAACACAGGGGGAAAAAGATGGAAAAAGCTGCTCTCTCTTCCTGCACCCCGATTTGAGTTTGGGATACTCATGTTGAGCACAAATATTCATCGCAAATGTTGGGTCTGACAGCCAGTTGTAGAATGCTGAAGTGTATATCTAGGGCTAAATCTGTCCAATTAGAGGTCAAAGATATTAAATGACTAAACAAAAGCTTGTGTGCCAAGTTCTTGTGACACGCAAAAGTTCAGTTGCCCATTCAAAATTCAAAGTATGTTTTGGCCCCTGACCTGTTTGGTAGGTTGGGTTTTGGTGGGTTTTTTTGGGGAGGGGGATGTTGGGAGGCAGAGATTGTTTAGAGTTTGGTTGGTTGGTGTTTACCCTGGCTATTAGGTAATGAGTAGCAAAGAACTAAAATCTTGATATGAATTGGTTTACAGTTACACTTATTGATTAATTGCTAGTTTTTTTAAATGTTGGAATGGAGAGAGGTTGCTTTGATAAGTCAGGACAAGAAAAAATTAATTCCACTCCTTGCTAATAAGCGTACCTTTAAATAAAAACGTTGAAATTGCTTCAGTAGTCATGTAATTGCAACTGCTTCCTAATATTTTTTTTCTTCTTCTTTCTTTCCATAAAGGTTGTATTGGAAACAGAAATCACAAATAAGTCTGCTTTGAAACTTTATGAAAACCTTGGTTTTGTGCGAGACAAGAGGCTGTTCAGATACTATTTAAATGGAGTTGATGCACTGCGTCTTAAACTATGGCTGCGTTAAAAGACACCATCCCATCAAGCGACTGACGTCCCAACAGTGCAGAGTTGTCCTTTGCATGCAATGCAATTTGTCCAAAAATTGCTTTGCAGGAGTGGACTTAGTAATTTCCATGCAGCTCTTTCTGTCAGTGTCTCATTGAGTGTCGCACATATTTGTTGCACTTTGGCATGGCGCGTTTGTTTCGAATTAAAAACCGATTGTTTCAAACTTGGGAGTTCTTTTGGTACCAGCGAGATGTGCCAGTCGATAGCCAAGATATGTTCATTCATTTGCAAGTCTACTGACTGTATTGCATAACACGGTGAACATTTTATCAAAGAACCTGTCTGTGGAACGCGACTTTTGGTTCCAGGAATAAAAAAACAAACAAAAAAAAAAAGCCAATGTAGATTGTAAAATTCTATAAGTATACTAACATTTCATACAAAAAATTGCCATAGTTTTCTGGGAAAAGGCTTCAATTTTAGGTTTTATTTTTCAATATTGAATTTTCCATTCTTAAATATTGGTACCTCAGTGATTAGTGAATGAAAAAATGTATTGTAGGGTGGGGTGTGTGTTACAATGAGTAACAGTAACAATTAAATTGCGTCTGCCAGTGCCTGTATAGATAAGTATATTTGTCTTCACCTCTAAGTTTGGAGTGCATGCTTTTATTCTTTTACTTTCTTCAATTGTCTTTGCAAGAAAATTTCTGCTTTTATTTAAATTCTGGATTTGATAATAAATTATTTCAGATTTTTATAATTTGGATACTTCTCCCAAACGAGGGTTTGGAAGGCCCTTCTTTTCTTATAGCAAGAAGTGTAAGCTATTTTGAAAACCTTGAGTAGCTGCTAAAAGAGAACCTGATGTCACCAGTAAACCTCTGCTGGTTTTGGATGCACTTTTTTCGTTAAAAGAGTGAGGGACTTTTTAAAAGAAGATATAGAAAATTAATGTAAATTGGTATGATTTTATTTAATCAAAATTATTGCTAGAAGCTCTGAAAAACAGCTATTTTAAGATAGTTGGAACAATTTTTTTTTTTTCAGATTCAGATTGCTTTGCTTCAGTGTTCTAAAATGCTTCAATCTTTGGTTCTTGGTCTTGGAAATAAATTTCAAGGTGTATTGTATCCATTTTTAGCTGCTCTCATTTTCTCTAAACTTACATGAGCTGAGATGCTGGGGGATTTTTTCCCCTCCAAAACCGAAGCAGCGGGGAAGGACTTCTCTCTCTCTGTCTCTCTCTCTTTCTCTCTTTCTTGCATTTGCTCTTGCTCTGTTTTTAGCTTTCTTTTTTTTTTTCATTTCTTTAATTTGGTTTACAGAAGTTTTATCAATACCCATCAATTTTTTTTTCAGTAATTACAGTGTCTAGGCTTTCTTGTTCAGCGTGATCATATAGCCCAGTTCTATGAATCAGTTGGGTTTTTGTTTTTTTCACTTTGGAAACAAAAAGAACAACAAAGGTATTAGTTGACTTGTGGAAGAACCTACGTAATCTGTGAAAAGGATGAACTCTCAGTGAATCCACTCTTCTGTAGCTGAGCGTACTCTTCAGATTTGCCTTACTACACTTTTTTTTTTTCCTTTTTTTTTAGGGTTTGGTTTGAGTCATGGGTGGTTCTTTTTTTTTTTTTTTTCCAGTAACATTTGGAAAAGAGCCCTGTGCAGGAAAACTGGATTTAAAGGAAAGCCTTATTTTGCACAGACGAATCGCACATGGTGATGGACGTTTCTTACCATGTACAAATTATGAGTTGTATTTGAAAATAAAGATTTTTAACGGAAATCGGCCCTTCTGAGTTTTCTGCTTGTAAACCCCATTTGTGCTTTTGAAGGGGGTTTGTTCCCCTCGGTAAAGAAAACTCATATTTAAAAGGGTGCCCGAGTCTGTTATTCGCAGAACAAGCTGGAGTTCAGCCTAAAGCCCATCGCTGCTGCCTCGTGACACGCCTCAACCTTTTGTTATCCCCATCCCTCAGGTTTGCCAGGTTGTTTTTTTTTTTAGGAGGTTCCACTTGTAGTTTTAAGACCTAAATGCTAAATCCATTGAAAAGGGACTTCTCTCAGGGGTGCAGGGCGCAGTGACTTGAAGTAAGGAGGCAGAAGAGGGAGGTTTTGGTAGCGGCTGTCGGACTCGTATCGCAAACTGCAAACCCGGCCGTCTTGTGTGTCTGCTGATGTTTAAAAACCGAAAAGCCAGACAGGCAAGTTTTCTATTGGTTAATAATTAAGCCGTGGGTGTCTTCACATTCAAAACGCAACTTAGGAGCTTAGCTGAAAATCCCTTTGCACGAAGGCACTGCCAAAAAAACCAAAAAACCCCATTGCTTCTGAGCGAACTTCAAATACAATTCTTGTTTGTTTATTGTAAGAAGCAGTTGTCGCCATGCGGGGTTCGAAAACGCTGCGCAAAATAGGGGCACCTTTCTTTTAAAAGAGCCTGTTGCCCGAGAGGTTCTGCCGTTGCTGGTGTGTAACAGGCAGTTTGCTGTGGGAGATGCTGGAGCTGTGCACGCCTTGGGTCGTATTGAAAGAAACCAGATTTGTTCTCTGTGTCGCTTGGGATGCGGGCGTCAAGCGGGAAGTTCCCAATTGGCAAAGAGAGGAAAGCAGGTTTTCCAAAGAAATCCAGCAATGAAAAGTTGGTTATTTCTCATGTCTGTTGCTACAACGCCGTCCTCTTCCCTCCCCCCCCCAATTCACCTTTTTTGCATTGACAAATCTAACTAAGGAGTCGATCACTTTTATGTTTGAATTAGCCCAGATGTTGCTGTTGGCTGATGTGTTGGGATGGATGTTTGCATTCTGTTATTTTCTTTTTAAGAAACGATCAGCTTCATCACCGTCGAGAAAAGTAGGCATCATCTAATTGGCGTTGCATAATACGTCACAAAACTATTTTTCAGGGCACTGCAAGACGTTGCTAAAACTGAGTGCTATGTTACAAAAAAAATATGATTTCAGGTCTTGTATAAACATTACAACCTATATTGGAGTTCAGGTATCAGGTGGGCATCTATGAAAATATCAAGTGTATCTCAAAAAAAAAAATACTGGACTGCTGTTCTGAGTGGATTATATTCTTCTGTCCCTTTATCCTTTTTGATGAGAACAAAAACAGTGGGGTTATGAAATGTACAAGCTGTCTAAATACAATGCAGTCAAATAAATGGTTAAGTTGTTTATCTATTTCCTTTGGAATGAAAATGTTCTAATGATTGTTTTGCTTTGTCTCCAAAATGCGAATGCACGCTGCTTCTTGAGAGGGAAACGGTGGAAAAGGTTTTACAAGAGAATTGCTTATCGCCGCTTGATTTTCATTTCCATGCCTCTCTTCAAAGCATCTCGAGTTTATGCGACGACCTTCAGTTCTGTAGCTGGACTAAAATGGATCCTTTTTTTCACGTCTTTTGAGTTATGACTAATGTAGTCATTGTGGACTTTTGTGGGGGATAAGGGGTGGTTTGGTTTTTTTTATTTCGGTCACAATAAGAGTTGAGAACATGCAACCCTTGTAAAGCTGAGAATTCTCTCTCTTAAAAGTG
Organism: Calidris pugnax; assembly: GCF_001431845.1. NCBI lineage: Eukaryota > Metazoa > Chordata > Aves > Charadriiformes > Scolopacidae > Calidris > Calidris pugnax. The sequence continues at coordinate 1,297,360 of NW_015090883.1, forward strand.
TGCGGGGGAGCCTATGGATGTTGAAAATCCTTTATTCCCTCTACAATTACATTTAGGCTCCTAAAACTTTCTAAGAACATGCCAGGGAGCGTTGTGGCCGGGTGTTTGTGAAGAGTGTGCAGCCTGAGAGGTGTAACCACCTTCTGCTGGAAACCGCTGGTCGCCCCCCAGCAGCTCCCAGTCTTTGGTTCTTCCAGCTTTCCTGACTCCTCACAGCCAGGCTGTCTGATTGCTAGGTTTTGTTATTAATTAAGGCTTCATGGACATTTCTTACACTTCTTTCTGTTTGTCCCAGTGGTGGGGACTGTTGTATGTCGATGGAAATCTCTTTCCAGCTTCAGGAACTGGATGTGGAGTGTTGCACGTAACGTTTTACCTGGACATAAACCAGTGATGAACAGCCCTGCTAATTTATTTTTTTTTTTTACTCCTCCGAATCCTCCAAGTATTTAATGTTGTGCAAGATAAGGGTTAAATTACTTTCTCTTGTCTTGCACTGCAATGTATTTATAGCCCTAATATATCTAGTTAGTATGCAAGGGCTAAAATAGATGTGGAGAGGCCTAGCATTTCCTTTAATGTGGAATTATTAGAAGTATTTTTCTCGCAGATAGTCCAGACTATGCAACACTGTGTAATATTTTGGGGAATGGGTGTTTTATGTGTTGCCCACCAATGCACACTTCATAAATCTGTGATTTATTTAAATGCACAGTGCAGAGGGATCCTGAGCTACGACTGGGATAGGGAAAAGAGAAGTGTCTCCAGGTCCACAGAAAGGTTTTTGGTAAAGAAGCTGAGGCTTTTCTCCTTCCCTTGCTGTCTGACTCCCTGTGGGGAGAACCAGGACCGTGACTACTCTTGATTGTTACTCAAGGGTAAGGTAAAAAAGAGTGAAATTCAAAAGAGTTTAGAATAGGTGAGATATTGATCTTCTCAACTCGGTGTCCTCCACGGGAGGACAGTCCCCCTTGAATGAAGTCTGCGAGAGCCCTCTTCAAAGGAAACTGTGGATGCCCACAGTCTCGGTGGATTCAAGGAAACACTGAACAAATATTTGCAAAGAGGGGTCTGGTGAGAGGTGCTGAGTAGACAAACTCTGTGAGACTCCGGAAGGTTCCAGAGCTGAAGAACCTCACCAGCTGGGAGACCGCTGGGCCCCGTCCTTCCTTTTCCTAAGACGTCTCCTTGGGGCAACTGTTCCTGTATTCCCATTTTAGGAGTGATGTTGGAGAGGAAAGACTGGGCTGGGTGGACTTGCTCTGAGCCAGGGTACGGGTGTAGGTCTGCCACAGGGCAGGGACCTGGCCAGCTCCCAGGGTCTGCTTCCCATCTTTGAAGGCATCAGAGGCTGAAAAGCCTCAAGATCTGGATCTAAGGCTCTGTAGGACAAGTGGTGCTATTGCTCAGTAATACTCCCTTGCTCTGTCACTGCACCAGGAAAGCTGCTCTGAGGAGAATCAGAGTTTTCTATGTATTTTCCTGCCGGGCCAGGGGTCTTTCCTCCTGCACAGTCAGAGAGATGAGCGCAATTCCCTGTGACAACCTAAAAAGTGCTTTCTGACCTTGGATTTTTCTAAAATGTGCCTTGTTAAATCAGTTCCTGCACCTTGCTAGGATCCATATTTGGTGCAATCCGCTGCTGAAGTGCAATTGTTTTCCTCCTCCCTTCGCTGAACATCTGTTACCATTTAGAAAACGCCGCTAAATAAAAGGAACATCTCCTCCATCTCGCTGCCAGCAATCCCTATTGATCCTCCTTCAGGTACACAAGATGGGAAAAAGGTGAAATCCGATGTGTGATTTATAGTCTGCACAGTTCTCTGCCGAAGCACCAGGGCAGGTCACTGCCTGGTTTTGTCGTGTATATTTGTATTGCCCATAGGTTGATGATTCCTTGATTTTAGGTGATGGAGTAAGAAATGTGAGATCTTCTTGCTTTTAAAAAAACCAAATGGAAGAGTGGAAACAAGAACGTACAGAAGTGGGTTGGGTGGGATTTTTTTTGTTTGTTTGTTTGGGGGTTTTTTTGTGTGTATGGTTGGACTCAATGATCTCAAAGATCTGTAAAAAGTTAATTTTTTAAGTTATAAGACAATTTCAGAACATTTATGGCCACTGGGACACACACACACACAACCCCTCAGATGTAGATTTGAAAATCTGAAAAATTTGTATTTTTAAAAAAAATCTCAGCATTCAACTTCCTTAGAAGCAGGGATGGAGACTGATTCCCTGAATTTTTACCCATTGCCTTGCAGGTAGCTGGAAGACAATCTCCAGGTGGGAGACACTGATTTAAATTCCACCACTGCATCAAGCACAAGTTCCACCCTGCACCTGGGAAATTCTCCAACAATCAAAACCCTGACCCCAGAGAGCCACAAAAAAGAATTGTCCAAAATGTTTTTTTGAACTTTTCTGATAAATGGGGGGTTTTTTCCTATTTTTTTGCACCAACTAATGCTTTGATTTTTTTAGTTTTCTCGGCAGAAAAAAAAAAAAAAAAGAGCCAAAAACAGGAAAAAAACTTAAA
>NW_015090883.1:1315580-1355078 GCF_001431845.1 Calidris pugnax
TTTTTTAGGGTTTTGTTTGAGTCATGGGGTGTTTTTTTTTTTTTTTTTTTTTTTTTTGCTAATTACTGTACATTTAAAAACAAAACCAACAAAACCCCTACCTCCAGTAACATTTGGAAAAGAGCCCTGTGCAGGAAAACTGGATTTAAAGGAAAGCCTTATTTTGCACAGATGAATCGCACATGGTGATGGACGTTTCTTACCATGTACAAATTATGAGTTGTATTTGAAAATAAAGATTTTTAACGGAAATCGGCCCTTCTGAGTTTTCTGCTTGTAAACCCCATTTGTGCTTTTGAAGGGGGTTTGTTCCCCTCGGTAAAGAAAACTCATATTTAAAAGGGTGCCCGAGTCTGTTATTCGCAGAACAAGCTGGAGTTCAGCCTAAAGCCCATCGCTGCTGCCTCGTGACACGCCTCAACCTTTTGTTATCCCCATCCCTCAGGTTTGCCAGGTTGTTTTTTTTTTTAGGAGGTTCCACTTGTAGTTTTAAGACCTAAATGCTAAATCCATCAAAAAGGGACTTCTCTCAGGGGTGCAGGGCGCAGTGACTTGAAGTAAGGAGGCAGAAGAGGGAGGTTTTGGTAGCGGCTGTCGGACTCGTATCGCAAACTGCAAACCCGGCCGTCTTGTGTGTCTGCTGATGTTTAAAAACCGAAAAGCCAGACAGGCAAGTTTTCTATTGGTTAATAATTAAGCCGTGGGTGTCTTCACATTCAAAACGCAACTTAGGAGTTTAGCTGAAAATCCCTTTGCACGAAGGCACTGCCAAAAAAACCAAAAAACCCCATTGCTTCTGAGCGAACTTCAAATACAATTCTTGTTTGTTTATTGTAAGAAGCAGTTGTCGCCATGCGGGGTTCGAAAACGCTGCGCAAAATAGGGGCACCTTTCTTTTAAAAGAGCCTGTTGCCCGAGAGGTTCTGCCGTTGCTGGTGTGTAACAGGCAGTTTGCTGTGGGAGATGCTGGAGCTGTGCACGCCTTGGGTCGTATTGAAAGAAACCAGATTTGTTCTCTGTGTCGCTTGGGATGCGGGCGTCAAGCGGGAAGTTCCCAATTGGCAAAGAGAGGAAAGCAGGTTTTCCAAAGAAATCCAGCAATGAAAAGTTGGTTATTTCTCATGTCTGTTGCTACAACGCCGTCCTCTTCCCTCCCCCCCCCAATTCACCTTTTTTGCATTGACAAATCTAACTAAGGAGTCGATCACTTTTATGTTTGAATTAGCCCAGATGTTGCTGTTGGCTGATGTGTTGGGATGGATGTTTGCATTCTGTTATTTTCTTTTTAAGAAACGATCAGCTTCATCACCGTCGAGAAAAGTAGGCATCATCTAATTGGCGTTGCATAATACGTCACAAAACTATTTTTCAGGGCACTGCAAGACGTTGCTAAAACTGAGTGCTATGTTACAAAAAAAATATGATTTCAGGTCTTGTATAAACATTACAACCTATATTGGAGTTCAGGTATCAGGTGGGCATCTATGAAAATATCAAGTGTATCTCAAAAAAAAAAATACTGGACTGCTGTTCTGAGTGGATTATATTCTTCTGTCCCTTTATCCTTTTTGATGAGAACAAAAACAGTGGGGTTATGAAATGTACAAGCTGTCTAAATACAATGCAGTCAAATAAATGGTTAAGTTGTTTATCTATTTCCTTTGGAATGAAAATGTTCTAATGATTGTTTTGCTTTGTCTCCAAAATGCGAATGCACGCTGCTTCTTGAGAGGGAAACGGTGGAAAAGGTTTTACAAGAGAATTGCTTATCGCCGCTTGATTTTCATTTCCATGCCTCTCTTCAAAGCATCTCGAGTTTATGCGACGACCTTCAGTTCTGTAGCTGGACTAAAATGGATCCTTTTTTTCACGTCTTTTGAGTTATGACTAATGTAGTCATTGTGGACTTTTGTGGGGGATAAGGGGTGGTTTGGTTTTTTTTATTTCGGTCACAATAAGAGTTGAGAACATGCAACCCTTGTAAAGCTGAGAATTCTCTCTCTTAAAAGTGTGCGGGGGAGCCTATGGATGTTGAAAATCCTTTATTCCCTCTACAATTACATTTAGGCTCCTAAAACTTTCTAAGAACATGCCAGGGAGCGTTGTGGCCGGGTGTTTGTGAAGAGTGTGCAGCCTGAGAGGTGTAACCACCTTCTGCTGGAAACCGCTGGTCGCCCCCCAGCAGCTCCCAGTCTTTGGTTCTTCCAGCTTTCCTGACTCCTCACAGCCAGGCTGTCTGATTGCTAGGTTTTGTTATTAATTAAGGCTTCATGGACATTTCTTACACTTCTTTCTGTTTGTCCCAGTGGTGGGGACTGTTGTATGTCGATGGAAATCTCTTTCCAGCTTCAGGAACTGGATGTGGAGTGTTGCACGTAACGTTTTACCTGGACATAAACCAGTGATGAACAGCCCTGCTAATTTATTTTTTTTTTTTACTCCTCCGAATCCTCCAAGTATTTAATGTTGTGCAAGATAAGGGTTAAATTACTTTCTCTTGTCTTGCACTGCAATGTATTTATAGCCCTAATATATCTAGTTAGTATGCAAGGGCTAAAATAGATGTGGAGAGGCCTAGCATTTCCTTTAATGTGGAATTATTAGAAGTATTTTTCTCGCAGATAGTCCAGACTATGCAACACTGTGTAATATTTTGGGGAATGGGTGTTTTATGTGTTGCCCACCAATGCACACTTCATAAATCTGTGATTTATTTAAATGCACAGTGCAGAGGGATCCTGAGCTACGACTGGGATAGGGAAAAGAGAAGTGTCTCCAGGTCCACAGAAAGGTTTTTGGTAAAGAAGCTGAGGCTTTTCTCCTTCCCTTGCTGTCTGACTCCCTGTGGGGAGAACCAGGACCGTGACTACTCTTGATTGTTACTCAAGGGTAAGGTAAAAAAGAGTGAAATTCAAAAGAGTTTAGAATAGGTGAGATATTGATCTTCTCAACTCGGTGTCCTCCACGGGAGGACAGTCCCCCTTGAATGAAGTCTGCGAGAGCCCTCTTCAAAGGAAACTGTGGATGCCCACAGTCTCGGTGGATTCAAGGAAACACTGAACAAATATTTGCAAAGAGGGGTCTGGTGAGAGGTGCTGAGTAGACAAACTCTGTGAGACTCCGGAAGGTTCCAGAGCTGAAGAACCTCACCAGCTGGGAGACCGCTGGGCCCCGTCCTTCCTTTTCCTAAGACGTCTCCTTGGGGCAACTGTTCCTGTATTCCCATTTTAGGAGTGATGTTGGAGAGGAAAGACTGGGCTGGGTGGACTTGCTCTGAGCCAGGGTACGGGTGTAGGTCTGCCACAGGGCAGGGACCTGGCCAGCTCCCAGGGTCTGCTTCCCATCTTTGAAGGCATCAGAGGCTGAAAAGCCTCAAGATCTGGATCTAAGGCTCTGTAGGACAAGTGGTGCTATTGCTCAGTAATACTCCCTTGCTCTGTCACTGCACCAGGAAAGCTGCTCTGAGGAGAATCAGAGTTTTCTATGTATTTTCCTGCCGGGCCAGGGGTCTTTCCTCCTGCACAGTCAGAGAGATGAGCGCAATTCCCTGTGACAACCTAAAAAGTGCTTTCTGACCTTGGATTTTTCTAAAATGTGCCTTGTTAAATCAGTTCCTGCACCTTGCTAGGATCCGTATTTGGTGCAATCCGCTGCTGAAGTGCAATTGTTTTCCTCCTCCCTTCGCTGAACATCTGTTACCATTTAGAAAACGCCGCTAAATAAAAGGAACATCTCCTCCATCTCGCTGCCAGCAATCCCTATTGATCCTCCTTCAGGTACACAAGATGGGAAAAAGGTGAAATCCGATGTGTGATTTATAGTCTGCACAGTTCTCTGCCGAAGCACCAGGGCAGGTCACTGCCTGGTTTTGTCGTGTATATTTGTATTGCCCATAGGTTGATGATTCCTTGATTTTAGGTGATGGAGTAAGAAATGTGAGATCTTCTTGCTTTTAAAAAAACCAAATGGAAGAGTGGAAACAAGAACGTACAGAAGTGGGTTGGGTGGGATTTTTTTTGTTTGTTTGTTTGGGGGTTTTTTTGTGTGTATGGTTGGACTCAATGATCTCAAAGATCTGTAAAAAGTTAATTTTTTAAGTTATAAGACAATTTCAGAACATTTATGGCCACTGGGACACACACACACACAACCCCTCAGATGTAGATTTGAAAATCTGAAAAATTTGTATTTTTAAAAAAAATCTCAGCATTCAACTTCCTTAGAAGCAGGGATGGAGACTGATTCCCTGAATTTTTACCCATTGCCTTGCAGGTAGCTGGAAGACAATCTCCAGGTGGGAGACACTGATTTAAATTCCACCACTGCATCAAGCACAAGTTCCACCCTGCACCTGGGAAATTCTCCAACAATCAAAACCCTGACCCCAGAGAGCCACAAAAAAGAATTGTCCAAAATGTTTTTTTGAACTTTTCTGATAAATGGGGGGTTTTTTCCTATTTTTTTGCACCAACTAATGCTTTGATTTTTTTAGTTTTCTCGGCAGAAAAAAAAAAAAAAAAAGATGCAAAAGCAGGAAAAATAATTAAAATAATTGCTGCTGAAGTGAATGCTTCTTTCCAGGCACTGGAAGGTGGGAGAAGCTGATAAAGGGGAGGTAGTGGCTAAATATGTAATAAGGCAGCTTAATAGTAATTGGTTTCTATTTTCTTGTTTCTGTCTATAATAGGATACAAATGGAAAAAAAAAAAAAAAAAAAAGAAAAAAGGAAGCAGCAGGTGGTAAAATACCAATAAAGATGAAGGTTGGAAAAGTAGGTGAGTGAGCAGCTTTGCTCTTTATGCAAAGCTAAAGTTATTAGTGATATTTTAAAGGAGGGGCCAAAAACTGAGCCGTGCAACCCCGTTCCAGAGAGTCCTTTGAAAAGACACGTGCTGTCCACGTGAACGCGCTCCTTTCCATCAGTAATTTAGAGCAGACAACTAATTGAATACTCTCGTGTTGCCACGGCTCCCTCCCAGGGGATGGCTGCGCTGGAAAAGGCTCTTAGTCTAAATCAAAATTAGCCTTTAATATTGGGAAGAGCAAACAAATGAGCCCTCGGAGCTGGGTGCATGTGGTGGAAGTGGTTGATGTGTCGCTTCTGGGTGGCGCTGAGTGCGCTTCAACCTCATCGACTCAAAAGCGTGAGGGCTCGCTGGAGGAGCTAATTATATTAAGGAGAAAACCAGCTGCTCTTCAGCCAAATTAAGGATATCCCTTCTTTCCTGTCTCCCTTCTCCACGCAGCAACGCACTGATCAGAGGGTCCTGCAGCTTTCCAGGCAATAAATAGCAATTTCAGGTGTGCAAAGCCACCTTTGCCTAATTAAAGGCTTGCACTAACCATAGCTGGCGTTGGTGTTCAGTGATACAATTCGCCAGAAAATGTGATTTTTATTTCATTTTATTTATTTTTATTTATATGACTTCATCCAGGAGCCTTTAGGCTGCCTTCGGTCCGAACTCTCTCTGGTGGCTGGGACAGAGTGTATTTTTGCAGCTCTAAGCTGAGTGTGTTGGGGGGGAGTGAGCTGGGCCCTCTGAAAATGTAAACAGCCTCAAAAAAGTAAATAAATTGGGAAGCGGTTCAAGCCCGCAAATGGTAGTCAGAAGCCTTTTCTGCAAATGGCAGAGATTTTTATCTTGCTATCTGAAAGTGACATTCAAACAAATTGCTCTCTTGGGGCTGGAAGAGAAGTTCTTCATTACAGAAAACAGGGCTGGCGATGATTAAAAAGAGAAGGTGTTCTCCTTGGGGGTTTTTTTGGTTTTTTTTTTTGTTTTATTGAAGTGAAAATTGAAAAGCTGGCAATCGCCGAGCTGTCAATGAACCAGCGATGGCTGGAACAGTTTCATATGAAAGCTGACAACTGGAATATGTAGGAGGCATCTGCATAGGGGCTGCCTCCTGCACTGGGCAGAGTTAAGAGACTGCTGTATGGTCTCAGTGTACTCCATCCTCTGTACCTTATCAAAAGATGCCCGAAATAGATTTGTTGAAATGCAAAACTTCAATATTTTCCCTCTGTCCCCTGTAGAAATAGCTTTTCTATCTCTCGGCAGGAATTGTGTAGTTCTCTGTGAGATTGTTTTACAGTAAACTATGCATTCTTGGAAGGTCCTTCGGAAGAAGTGCGCTCTGAAAACTTTTCCAGCCTCAAAATCCCAGGAACGTTTTGAAACTTGCAGAAAGAACCTTTTTTCTTTCGCAGATCCTGGAAGTGACTTCTCCTCCTTTTTGCTCGCCAGCTAAAGAGCTTAGTAAATACTTCCAAGTGTGGAAATAAAAATCAAAGGTTTGGAAAAACGTTTTTTAAAATACCTTTTTAAAGATGTTTTGCCAGCTTCAGCCCTCTGTTTGAGCTTTGCAAACTTCTAGCCTTCAACCTGTTCTAAGACTGAAAGAATGCGTTGCTGGGAGTAAGCTTTCTTTGGTAAATAGTCTCCAGGGAGATAGAAATTTCTTTAAGCTGCAAATTTCTCATCCTTGAAATCCAAACGTTAATTTTTTGAGGTTTCTTTCAATTGTATCCAGTCCCAAAACTATCTCCTGTTAGTGTGCAACAAACATCCAGCACTATTGCTGGGGGTATTTTACATTGAGTTGCTTCTGAAGCTCCTCTGTCGTCTGAAGGTCCTTTTGGAAGCTCTCGCTGATGCTGGAGAAGGACAGTGTTCCTGCAGATGAGGCAGAGCCACCTCATCCACGAGCAAAGAGCATGGTACATCCATCTGCGTGGATGCAGTCACCATCAGACACTGGTTTTGGGGCGGGTTAGGAAAAGAGCTGTGGTCCACAGCCTGGGAGGAAAAGGGGAAACTGAGGCAGGAGAGTCATCTGGCTGCACTGACATCCTTTGAGTCGCTAATTCTGGAAACCAGAGCTGCTGCTTCTTCCGTGGCAAGCGCTGTCATCGTCCCTCGGAGCGTGGGCATCGTCTGAGTCTCGTACAGAAGGGAGGCTTGGGATTCACCGGGGGTGTCTCTCCTCAGGAAACCTGCAATTTTCATCCTCCACGCTTCCCTTCTCTCCGTACAAAGGAAGAATGACTTCAGCTAGCATTAGCCTGCTTAAAACACCGGATCATACCTTGGTTGGGGGGAAATTCATGAAAAAAAGCAGAAAGCAAGAATTCTGTCTGGGAGTTACGCTCTCTCGGCGCTCGGTTATTCCAGGAGCCTGATCTCATGGACTTGCGCCAAAGCAGTTTTTGCTGGGACTTTATGCAGCCACAGGGATTAATCCTTAAAGCTGGTCCTGACACAGGATGGAGCCTCCGACTCCGGTGACTCAGATGTGGCTCGAGGGTTGGGCTGCCTCGTTTCACCAAAACAGAAAGCAAATTTTTCTTTAAAATTAGGACTTCGGACAAAAATGGTGAGCCACGGTGAGTTATAGCTGACAAAACAGTAACAAAGCAAACCATCCTTTCGTGGTCACCTGAAATAGCAGCAACATCAGAAGCTGTCTCAGCCCGGGCAGCTTTTGGAAACCTTTCTGGAACAGGGAAGAGCTTTAGTTAGCACTTTGAAAGTCCTCCTGCCTGTCACAGCCATCCTGGCTGTCACCCTGCCTGGGGATGCTGCTCCCCCTCACCCAGCACAGGTAGCAGAAGGACTCCCTGGCCATGAGACTACAGCTGCAATTGTACTCCTGGGTATTTTTGGCTATTTTTCCTGTTTCTTGCTTTTGTCCCGCAAGAGGTTTCACCTGGGTGGTGAAGGTGTTGAATCAGGTACGAGGAATAGGGCTGGTTTCATAATGCAGCGTGAAAAAGCGTGCGAAAGTGAATGAAAGGGAGAGTTTGGTGGGTTATTTTCACCAGGTGTAGAAAAATGTACAGATCCTCTTAATGGGATGCCAAATCTCCTGGTTTCCCAGTACGTTGGGCAAGCTGAATTCCTCCCCAAAACTTGTGTATCCGGGTGCTGCCCTAACCTCGACCAGCTCGCCCTGGCACAGATGGATTTAGACAGGAAAAGCTAAAACCACCTCTCCTAAACCCCAGGCAATGCAGGATTTAAATGGTGCTCACAGCCCACTTTTCCACCGACCAGCCCGACTTGCTTAGAAATGAATAGAATATTATTATTACTTTTTTTTATTATTTTAAATTTAGAGGCTAAGGGAAAGTTGCCGTTCTCAGACACAGCACCAGCGTTCGCTGGTCTCTGCTCAGCTTACTGCAGAGATACAAGTGAATTTTCGGGCTGTTCTTTATCGTGGGCTTGCTTGTTTAATCTGGTTGATGTAGGCTTGTCTGTCTTCCCTGACCACAAGCACACCAGCATCAGTTGGGCTGTGAACATCTGGACACGGAGCTGGGGAGGTTCAGGCTTCTCCACGTCCTTGCTCTGAATTTGTGGTGGTCACTCAGAAACTTCAGGATACAGACCCCGCACAAAGGATTTCTCTTTTCAAGATGGAACATTTTCATTCAGAGCAGCCAGTTTTTGCTCAGTCTTAACATCCAGGCACCTTTGAAAGACAAAATTTACCACATTGCAAGATTTTTTTCCCTTGTGAAAGGCTCTGTAAAGCTTCCAGCAACTTTACAGTCTGCTGGCTCCCACGGCTGTGCAATCTGGTTGATGTAGGCTTGTCTGTCTTCCCTGACCACAAGCACACCAGCATCAGTTGGGCTGTGAACATCTGGACACGGAGCTGGGGAGGTTCAGGCTTCTCCATGTCCTTGCTCTGAATTTGTGGTGGTCACTCAGAAACTTCAGGATACAGACCCCGCACAAAGGATTTCTCTTTTCAAGATGGAACATTTTCATTCAGAGCAGCCAGTTTTTGCTCAGTCTTAACATCCAGGCACCTTTGAAAGACAAAATTTACCACATTTCAATATTTTTTTCCCTTGTGGAAGGCTCTGTAAAGCTTCCAGCAGCTTTACAGTCTGCTGGCTCCCACGGCTGTGCCCCACACCGCTCTTTATCTAGTTTGACAAGTATTACCAGGCTGCTTTCCGAAGATCTGGAGTATCTACAGCGTGTCTGGATTCTGCTGGGAGTCTGTTCCACCGCTGCCCACACCATCCAGCTTGTATGTGTTGGGTGAATAATCTGCAGCAGCAGCCGTTTGGGCTTGCTGGTGGGACTGATAAGAGCTTTACATAGAAATGAGGCAAGAGAAGGTTGGGATCCACAGGTCTAATCTCTCTGCTTGGTTTTTTTAATAGGAAATAAGAGGAAAAGCAGGTAGGCAAGGCTGTGCCCGTGGATAAAGTGGTACCACAGGGCAGAGGATGGAGAGCAAGGTCATGTAAGTCCTGTATTTCCATGTGCTCTACACACTGGGGTTAAGCCAAACCTGGTTAAACAGATTATAGAATCATAGAATGGTTAGAGTTGGAAGGGACCTTAAAGATCATCAAGTTCCACCCCCCTGCCATGGGCAGGGACACCTCCCACCAGACCAGGTTGCTCCAAGCCCCATCCTTGGGGCATGGCCTTGAATACTTCCAGGGACGGGGCATCCACAGCTTCTCTTTCTTTCTGGTATCTCATCTAAATCTCCCCTCTTCCAATTTAAAACCGTTACCCCTTGTCCTGTCACTGCACTTCCTGACAAAGAGTCCCTTGTCAGCTCTCCTGTAGGCTCCCTTCAGATATTGGAAGATATATTGGAGATATCCCTTCAGATATTATAAGGTCTCCCTGGGGTCTTCTCTTCTCCAGGCAGACCAATGCCAGCTCTCTCAGCCTGTCTTCACAGGGGAGAAGATATCCCTTCAGATATTATAAAGTCTCCCCGAGGTCTTCTCTTCTCCAGGCTGACCAACCCCAGCTCTCTCAGCCCGTCTTCATAGGGGATGTGCTCCAGCCCTCTGATCATCTTCGTGATCCTCCCCTGGACCCGTTCCAACAGGTCCTTCCAGACCCTATGGAAAAACAGAAATAGGGTGAAAGAGCAGTCCTGTCTGCAGACCAGGTGTGTGCCCTCCTCCGAGAAGATTGTATCCTTTGGCAAGGATGCACAACTTGTGATGTATTTCTGCCGGGTCAGTGAACTGAACCAGCTGCTGGAGAGGTTCAGCTGGCAGAGCAAAGGCTGGGAGCGGAGGAGAGGAGAGGTGGACCTGTCATTGCAGGGGAGGGGGTTGGACTAGGTGGCCTTTAAAGGTCCCTTCCAACCCGAACTGTTCTGTGGTTCTATTATATTGGTTGTGATGAACAGATAGCAGCTCAGCTGTCATGAGTAAGTGCCCCCAGAGAGAGTTCAGGTCCCAGCTGAGTGCTGGCAGTCCTCACTGCCCTCTCTGGGTGTGTTCCCATTGAGTAGCTTCCAACTCAGTTATAAAATAACCCAGATTTTAAACCCAGGTTAAACCCTGCTCTTGTGTCCATCTCCTCTAGGAACAAAAATCTCTTTTCCAGTCCCCTCTGATCAACCTTTCTCCCCCCAGCACGATGCAGCAGCGAGGGCTCTCCCAGAAGAGCAGGAAGGCAGAGGGACTTCTCAAGAAGTTGCCCCCAAGTTCTGTGTCCACCGTGTCCCCTGCCCCAAGGTGCACGTGGCCAGGGAAGGATCATATCCTTCTCCTACAGCATTCTCTGGGTGCTCTGACCTGTTGCAGAGCTGAGCCTCCTCTGGGATGGTTTAAGCAGGCAGACAAATGTTTTCATGTTTAAGAGCAGGGAATTAATCACACCTGCCAAATCCTTCTTGGTAAATAAGATTAAGCTTTACCAAGGAAACCTGAAATTATAAAACCTACTTTTCCATTTGAAAACACGCTTGGTTTTTTTTTGTTTAAATCTTTTTATTTCCTAAGAACGCTTTGGGGGTTATTATCTGGTTCTGGCCAGTCACTGAAATGGGAAAAAATAATGAACACTTCTGCAAAACACCTTTTTCCTTCAGGTAGGAAGAGCCATCGCAGGAGGTGTGGGCTGTGTCTACTCCGAAGCATCGCAGGGAGACGGGTGCTCAGGGCTCCCTGCTCAGAGCCTTCACAAAGGCCACGGCCTTGCTTCATCTCCTTCAGTCCTGAAATATGGTGGTGCTCAAGTCCCTCAAAAGGCCACTGAAGGAAACTTGAGCAGAGATGTCCACATCCCTGAAAAACCACCATGGTGAGAAACACGTTGGCCGTAAATGACCAAGGAGCTACGACTCTTAAACCTGTAGGAAATGTATTGCTGCAGCAGAAGGTGTTGCAGGTTGGGAACCTGGGCAGAAGCTGAACAGCCTAAGATAATGTCACCTCAGGGGGTGGGGAAAAAGCCCATGTGGTTCCTTCAAACCAAGCTCTGCTCTCCTTATCCTCCAGCACGTTTAACCCAAGATCTCTATCTGTGAGAAAAGGCTGGGTTTCATGTTAGCAGGCTTTAATTGTGTGGGTAATGCACTTGCTTCTCCAGGTGTTGGGTTACTGGCTGTCCTCTGAAAGCAAGGACCTTTCTCCTCAAGGTTAGGAGCTTCATGTGCACTTACTTATCTGGCCACCGAAGTAAAACCTTCTCATGACAACAGGAAGGTGGTGGTGATTTCTGTGCTGGGAAAAAAGCATCAGCAGAAAAGCTGAGATAATGCTGTTCATGCATTTGGGGGCGGGTGGTTGTTTTATTTTTCTGGCTGGGATCTTTTCATTTGTCTGTTTTTTTTAACAAGTCATCTTTCCTGGGCTCTTTGAAATGCACCAACTGGATGATTAAGCGCGGGAAGCATCCGGTCTCTGGGCATGATTTGTATGCTAATCAACGAAACCAGCACCACCAAATCCTGTTACACTTGAACATCAAAGCAGGCCATTAGGGAACGGCTGGAAGAGGATAGCCATGGGCCCGGGGAGCTGGTGGCAGTGGCTGGAGGCATCCCCAGAGGAGTGGAAGTGGAAGTCCCGGAGGCCAGCAGGGTAAGACTTCCTACCTGACTCACCGGTGCTGTCTAATAGGGGAATCTGCATATGGTTGGCAAAATCCACCACTGAAGGGAAGTAACTTCAGGGAAAACGTTGCCCTAAAAGCATTTCATTATTTTCCTTACGACCTTCTGAATAGAAGCACGTTGGTACATTGAGCCAAATTTTATAATGCCCTCTGCCTCAATTTTGTGAAACCTCCTTTGCAAAAACACCACAGTTTCGAAACCGGCCCAATCCCAGGCCCTCAATGACCATCAGCCCCATGAACCCCAAAGGCAAAGGACTTCATTCTGTACAAACAAGCAAAACAAATAGGTAGGGTTGCTGTAAGCGGGTGTTATTTTCTCAGTACGGGGCCTGAATCTGAACACATCTGGGTTAAGAGTAATTATTTTCTTCGGAGGTTTTTGTTTAGTGTGGATTCACTCTCTGCTCCAGATCTCGGCGTCTCTCTCCAGTTCCTGGTGTGAGCACAAAGGCAGGTCTTATTGTGCTTAACTAGAACATCAGTTAGAAAATCTGAGCACTTGAAAGCTGGGAAATGAAGAGGTAAGGCCTCATTCATTTTAACTATTTCAACATCAAAACTACTTACATGGCTTTTCTTGACTATATAGAAAAGTCTTTTCCATCTCCCCAGCTGCCTAATTCCAACTCAGACAGATACTTAGCAATCTTCCCTGTTTTTTTTAATAATAGATTATTTTTTTTCTCCCGGTTTTTAGGGTTTTGTAATTGTTTTTCTCCTTCTTGCACAGATGAAGACCAGGCTTCTATAATCTAAACACCTGGGTCAGGAGAAAACTCATCGGTGCGTTGTATCAAAAGAGCAGAACTGGTGGCAAACCTTGTGTTTTGTGCAGCTGAACATCTGCTTTCCCACGGTAAGTGAAGATGCCTCACACTGGCTGTGTCCCAGGTCCTTCAAGTCCCCTGGCCAAAAGTGACACCTTTCTGCAGAGGCCACAGTCCTACGGAGAGGAGACCAAACGTGGTCCTACAGCCACGAAACCATACGCTCTTCCACTGTACTTGAAGGGAAGCCCTCTGCCACCTTCATGGACCACCATACCCATCAGGACACCATCAACCCCTACACCCAGGAGCTCCCATGAGGCCGTAAAGCTTGTTCCTGCTCTTGCACATCATTAGCGACCTCCCACAAACTGGTCCCCACCTTCACCAAATCTTTGCAGTACTGAGGTCGTTAAGAGGGATGGAATTTGTAAGAAGGGAACTGATGGAACAGCATCTCAGTACTGCTGCCTTGGAGTAAAACCCCAAAGAGATTGAAGCATTTCCCTAAGCTCTGCAGAGCCACTCTCCTTTGCCTCTAGCCTGACTGGATTTACACTCCTCCTTGTTTTCCCATCAGCTGTGGTGGAGGAAAACCTCACATTTGCTACATCAAGGACAGGGGTCTCAAATAGGAAGGTGGAGAGGAAAGAAAACAGGGCAGAGCTGGGAAAATAAGTCAGAGCAGTGAGCACCTGGCTGGCAAAGCAGAAACTGAAGCTGCCTCCAGCCCCATATACCCTGGGTTTTGAGCCACAGCCACCGGGCTGTCCAGGTCTCCAGGACCACGGTGGCTTTACCTCCTGACCACACTTTCTCTAGGAGATGGCTTATTTCATCTGTGCCTGGAGCCATCCCTATATATTGGATCTCGATGGGAAATCTGGTTGCTTAAGCATGGAAAAAGTGCTCTGCTTTAGTACAAGAGGTGTGAGATGCTGCAAATGTCCAGGCAGGACCAGTCCCCACCATGAGGAGGTCGGAGTGGGCTCCTGGGGCCAAGAGCAGCACATGGGTGTAAGAAAAAGTGGGTAAGGGAGGAACCCCTCCTCCTTAGAAACCGTACAAGGCTGGCTGCCTTCAAAGCAATTTCCGAACATTAACTGAGCTGCACAAGATCCCTGCAGGTAGTTAATTAAGTATCATATTCTTTTGAAAGATGAGAGGGAGGAGGAAGAAAAAAAAATAATAATAAATGAGGGCAGAGCAACGTAACATGCCCAAAGGATGGAGGAAGCGGTTATCAAAACCCAGAGCAGCAATGGGCTGTTCCCAGCTCCTTGCCCTCGGCTTCAAAAGGGGCCCAGGCAATTTGTTTTTAGCAGGTAATCCTTCAGCAAAAAAAAAAAGAAAGATTTAGGGACTGCAGCAAGATTTTAATCTTTTTCAGCTTTATGGCCACTTCCAGTCCTTCAGCTCGTAACAGTGAAGAAGAGCTTTGGGAATGAGAAAATTCAACATAAAGATTGAAAGCAAGGGCTACTGCAAAAATTGGTTTTAAAGACCAAAGATCCTCGTTTTTTTCTGCTCAAGCTTGAGCACAATACTTTCTTCCACATTTTTGTGATTATTTTTAGTAACATCTAGCTTAGATCAGTGTTACAAATGAGCTTTACAAAAATAGTAACAATAACTTGTTGCGGCTGAAAATTGGGATTTCAATAAATCAAAACCAGAGAAAAACCTCAAACCAAACCCCTGCTCTGAAGCTTGTTTTGTTTGGTTTTTTTTTTTACTAGTGGCCAACTCTTAGGGAAAAGTGCAATTTTTAAAATATATTTTGCGAAGACCTACAGACACATTTTGAACAAAATTGATTTTGCTCAGAATAATATCTATTTCTTTGAGTTACGAAGTTGGGAAAAACACCCAGAACCATGTCAGCACTGTGTGCTAATTCTCCATCTGACCTTAAAAAAGAAGCTTTAAGCGTGTTATTTTATCAATCCCCATCACACCGAAGCAGTGATGGGCTCACGGTCCCCGTGTAGTGCGACGTCCCGAAATGAAGCTTCAGTAGCTTTTTCTCAAGACAGAGGAGCACTGTAAGAAAAATCAGCTCCAGCAAGTCTCACAAGGGAGGCTTTGTGTGGCAAAAAGCTGTATTTTTAGGTCAGCTCGGCTAAACTGAAGGAGGTGATTTGTGTGTTAAATAGAAGGGCTGCCTGGCTGTTAAGCTCAGCCTTTTTTTTGCAGGGTGGACGTAAGCCGTGAGCCACGCTGATTGCTTTCAGGTGGCGCTTGTAACCAGGATCAAGTGGTCACCAGCAAGGGGCAAGTGCTTGGTCCTCAAAGTTTAACAAAAGGTGTGTTTCTGACTGTAAAACTCATCCTCTTTTCTCCCAGAACAGTTGTTATCTAGCATTTTAAGTGATTACCAAGTTGATAAAGTAATTTGAGATGTTAAATCGTATGCTGCATAAAACCTGGTTTGATTAAATGGGTCGTTTGCCCTCTGCCTGGACCACCAGCTGATGCCAGCATGGGTATCTTCTGTGTCTCAGGGTGACTTAGGAGAAACAGGGAAATTCAAGGCTGGATCAGCAGCACAACAGGGTTTTGCTCTGCCCCATCACTGAGCATCAGCAAAACACGCTGCTGATGGGGGGGGAAGGAGAAGGAAAGCTGCGTGGATCAAGATGGGAGAAGCTCTGAGCAGATGAAGGATGCCCCAGCTGAGCTTCACAGAAACTCCACGGCATCAGAACTGCTGCTGCAGAGACGACATCTCTCTCAGCATCTCTGGCAGGAGACACGGACACACGGACACGTGCGCTCGGCTCCCTCCCGGAGGCTGGAGCCCGCTCTGAGCAATGGGTTAGCACTATTAGCTCTGTGCATTGCTTAATTAAACAGGATTTAAATGAAACTTGAGCAATGCATGGGGTCCTGCAGAGACCTCCTGTCCTCTGATCAGAAGCCCTCAGTGAAGTTAAGGAAGAAAGAAGGTCCCTTGGGTAAGGGCCAGAGCCAGGCAGAGATTTTAAGGAGAGATGAAGAGGAAAATAAATAGATGAACTGGGGGAAAGATAGAAGGGGAAGAAGCCAAGGGTTTGTTTTAGAGGTGAGGTGCCTGATTTCTCCCATGTTCCTGCTCTCTGGAAGGATGAAGCAAGAAGTGCTCAAGGCATAGGGCAAGAAGGGAATTAAAAGAAGGAACACCTGTCTGCGTGCCAAGTGCTGTATTCATTCTCACTTTTATTTCTGCAGACTGCTCAGCCGACGCTGGATGCACCATCAGCCAGAGCTGAGGCACAATTAAGCCTTTCTGCAGGAATTCACAGGATGAGCCGTTCCCACAACGTGTCAGTAGGTGGCAAAAAGCTACAACCCTTGTGCTAAGCCAGAAATAAATATTTTTTTCCTATTCCTGCAAGAGCTGGAGCTAGCTGTGGGCAGTCTGTCCCATCAGTGGAGATGGATCATGTTCCCGATGGATCCCTGCACCAGAACTACTGGGAGGGAGGGGACATCCCAGAAAGGGCAATGTCCTATGCAGGGAGCAGGTAAAGAGGCTCAGAAAAGAAACAGGAGCTGCCTCTCTCCTCTTAATTTATCAGGGGACCCTTGTGCCATCTCTTGGCCTTGCTCAGGAATTATTTGAAGAAAGGTATAAGCAGTAAAGGGCTTAACTGCTGTTTCCAGCATTGGAGAACAACAGGTTTTGGGCTGTGCTATTGCAGCACAAGATGAGGATACCTTGTTAGACAACCCAAAATGTGCCACGGTTGATATTTTGCAAGCTGATGATAATACTTTAATCTTCATGTACAGCCTGAAACGGAGCTGCTCAAGCCGATGTTCTTGGGTGCTTTTCTCTGGTGGCTTTGTGTAAGCAGATTGAAGCAATCCCAGTTGCTTGTCACACACCTTCCAGTGAGGCACAGCAGATGAAGGGTTTAATAAGGTTAGTGGATATATCCCCGTGCCTTTGGTGGGTTGAAACCATAAGGGCTTAACTGCTGTTTCCAGCATTGGAGAACAACAGGTTTTGGGCTGTGCTATTGCAGCACAAGATGAGGATACCTTGTTAGACAACCCAAAATGTGCCACGGTTGATATTTTGCAAGCTGATGATAATACTTTAATCTTCATGTACAGCCTGAAACGGAGCTGCTCAAGCCGATGTTCTTGGGTGCTTTTCTCTGGTGGCTTTGTGTAAGCAGATTGAAGCAATCCCAGTTGCCTGTCACACACCTTCCAGTGAGGCACGGCAGATGAAGGGTTTAATAAGGTTAGTGGATATATCCCCGTGCCTTTGGTGGGGTTTTTTTCTGCTTTTGAATGTGTGTGTGCCAGGGAAAGGAGGATGCTGCATGATGCTGAAAACTTGCATTCCTAAGGAGCTCGAATACTCTGAGCACCAGGTGGGACAGAGCCCAGGAAGGTCAGAAAATCACATTAATCCAGACTGCTCAATGAGATCCAGTTACAGGGTAGCTTTGTTCAACTTTATTTACTTAACACCTCTCTCTGTTAAGTATAAGTAAAACATTTTTCGGCTCAGGAACAATAACAGAGATAGCACAGCAACCCTGGCTGCAAGGTTGCTGAAATATCTTTCTGCTTTTTTAAACAGAGAAGTAGATTCCTTCAACGTTTCCTCTTGTAAGTTGTACGTTTAATTGCTGATGGTTTTGCCAGACATTAACCACTGGTGCTGACTTCCCCGAGCTGGGTTGTCTGCTCCAGGCTCAGCATTATCATTTTGTGTTAACACCTCAGCAAAACCGGTTGGGCTGATCTTGAGCTGGAGGAACTTGGGTTGCTCCGGCCATTTTCACACCACCAGCAAAAAACATTCTATAACCACTGCAGAGGGAAGATCAAATGTCCTTGTGCTTTGGGGCAGGGACCTATCTGACCCACATCTCCCCTTTCTTTGGTACCGTGCCACATGCTGATACCTGTAGCCATGTCGTCAGCTGCATAAAATCTCTCTTCTTCGTCATTTTGGTGAAGAGCAACAACGTGGATTCTCTGAAGGTGCTGCATCTGGGCTGAGCACCCTCTGCCTCAGTACAGCTCCTGTGGGGGGACATGTGTAACCCATAGGATGGGTCCACCTTGCTTCAAAGCTGGGTGGCTGATGTGAGATACAGAAACACTCTTATAGGCAGCATGTAACTCACCTCATCTCAGGATAGACAGGGGGAAACATCATCCCTTGGAGATACCCCTTCCTCCTCCTCTCATGCTCTCAGCTATAAACAGAGTAGGTGACTCTTTAATATGAGCTTCATAGCCCTTAGATAGCCAGAAGCAGGTCAGACAAATCCCACTCTACTTCCTTGCCGTGAAATCTCCCCTCTTGGCTCTTCCTCCCCTGACTCTGCACTGCTCCACACCACCAAAATCAACCCCCCTGCAGGTTTCCTCATCGTTATCCTTTTAAAACCCACCCCGCATCCCTGCCTGCCAGCAGGGATGCAGCAGTGGTCCAGCCTCTCCTCCCTGAGACACCCCCCCCCCCCCCCCCCTCAAGGTGAGGAGATGCTGGTTTCTGTGGTGTATGAGGTGGATGGAAGCCCTCTCTGCTCAGTCACATCGAGTGGAGAGTTTCACCCTCCCCATAGTTGGCTGTAATGACTCAGCCTTCAAACGATGAGCTAATATCAGGCATTTGGAATCGGGAGCTATTCAGAGCAAAACAGCTCTGTAAAGTCTTCTGGAGCTGCAGATACGCCTTGTAGGGAGCCTTTTTTCTCCCCATCTTCTGCAATTTGTAGAAAAGTCTAAATTTCACCTTTAGTAATAGAGAAAACATTTTCATTTCCAGCCTCTGGAAGGATGCTGGAAAACATAAGAAGAGGATGAGTTGCCGTCTGCCTCTCTACAGGTTATGATGAATTAATGCAATCAAGAGCAGCACAGTCAAACAATTTGGAGCAGCAGAAGTAGAAAGCGGGTTTGCGGGTTTTATCGCCTCCATAAGAGCAAATTTTGCACGCTGTAAGATGATAAATTAATGCTCAGAGCCTCTTCTCTGCACAGTCGGTGATATGGATCGACTGATCCACACGCTCTTCTCCGTGGGCAGCGCTCTTCCCCAATGCTGGCAAGATGATTATTGGAAAACTAATCAGCTCTATCTGAGATAAATTGCGTTTCCACCAATTATAGCTTAATTGTTGACAGATGGGAACACAGAAGGGAGATGTGTCACATCATTAAGAGGACAGGTGTATAGACAAGTGCCAGATTAATTGTTCCAGCCCATTAAATCATTGACCTTTTCAGCATACCCTCAACTTGGAATTCAAAGCTCTCACGATATTTCCAGCTCACACACACGATGACCATGTTTATCAGCAAAGTTCTCAGGGGCATTTTTAAAACACACAGACTCATTAAGACACTCATTTAAAACACTCATGGACTCATTAGCCACGAGCAGTGTTCCCTTCTCATTAAAATCGGTTCTCTTCTTCCTCCTTTGCTGTGTTGGGGTTGGGCTCCTTGGTTTTTCAGTGAAATCACACGTGGCATGTGGGCTTTCTCCAAGCCGCGGTCTTCTCCATGGAGCTGTGCTGTAATGGGCTGTACATTTTGGGATGTCAAAAAGAGAGAGGTGAAATCAAGACAGAGAAACCCAGTGCTGGGCAGCTGTGCTGGAGCCTCCAGCTTTGATTGGGGGCTTTGGCTGTGATTCCCAGCTCCTGCTCTGCCTGGGATTTTCAATAAAGCCCAAGAGAGACAAATAGCTAAATACCATTGAAACTGAGTCAGCCATGGGTGTCTAGTTCCCCTAAATATATGTCAAAATGTGTCTTCTGCTCTTTTTCTGGCTATGTAATCCAGGAAGCTCGGGATGCAGTGCAGACACATCCCAAACAGCTTTGTGGGAGGTAGAGGTTCGAGGTAGTGATGCAGGACGTGCCTCATCTGTCCTGAGCTACCCAAACCTTGTGCTGCTCTGGAAAATTGAGAACTGACTCCAAATCTAGTTTCTCTAGACATGAAAAATAAGAGGATAAGATTTCCAGCTGAAGGAAATGGAAGTTGCTGTGATGATAATCATGTTTTTTATCTCTGCAATCCCTGTCCTGTGCCAATGAGCTGATTTAAAGGTGTACTACCCTCTGGTAGGGTTTGGAGAGAGCAAGTGGAAAACAACCCAGGGAGACCAGCAGGAGGTATGAGGAAGAGTTGATGGCCTTCATCAGCTCTGAAACTTCAGAGGTAAAATTGATGCTGGGAAGGCAGCAGGTCTTCTTCCCGGGGCCAGGGCTGGTGGTGATCTCTCTTCCTCCCTTGTGTAGCACAGGTCACCCACATACCCACAATAATGTCACAATAAAATAACTGTAAGATGCCTAACTGAAATCCCAGGGAATTATTTTATATATGTGCTTGAATGACTTACTGTGTTCCACAAAGATGAGGCACCTTTACTTCAGTGGCTTTATGGACCTACACAGACAACCAGAGAGGAGACAGGAGAACTGGGTGAAGTTTTCTCTCAGATAACAAATGGTTTTATAAGGAAAATAGATAATTTTATGGGAAAAAAATACACTTTAGGAGAGATGGGAACTGCAAGGATCTCTTTGATAGGCCTGATATACTTCATATAACAATCTTTTTTCAATATACTTGGAAACGTCAGGTTGCAACAGGGCAGCTTGTTCAAAATCTTGGCGGATGCAACAGTCTTGACCAACACCACTGGGGTCTGTGCCTGCAGGAGATGCTGGAGATCCCTCAGTTTCTACCACTCACTGCACAGCGCTGAACCCTGAGCAGAGGAAGTAAGTGAACAAAAGCCAGCTTTTTCAGAAGTTCATCCATAAAATTGGAGGTTAGTACTGGAGAAAGTATGTGTATTACTGTGTCCGGGGGAAGGAAGGAGAGGGAATTCCAAAAAAAGGTCAAAAAGGAATTTTAGAAAGGACAGAATATTTGTTTTAAAGAATTCCTAAATGAATCATTTTACCTTGCATTTTGAACTGGGGTTTTGTGGTTTAGACAAGGATATAAGGTTGAAAACAAGTTAAACAGAAAGGTTGCGTAACCCAGAGGCAAGCAAAACATTTCATTTCTGTTGGAACTTAATAGTTGGGGTTAACTCAGAATATTTTCCAGCTTCTGCTTGGTTATTTTGCCAGCCTCCTCCTCTTCCCTCTACCCCCACTTCGTTGTTGCTCTGCCCAAGCCATTTTTTTCCCCAGATATTTTGGTTCAGCCACACAACCCAGACAGTCATTATTCACTCCACACCAGTGATCTCCTCATTTCCAGCTGTCCTTTCCACCAGCCTGTGCTCCCAGAAGTGTGCTTACTGCGAACATCGTGTCTCCACCCGTGGTCCATCCATCCAGGGGGAGGTTCAGCCCCACCAGAGCTGTGGCTTGCTCCTTCAGCACGTCCCTCTCACCCCAAGCCATGCCACTAGAAATCCTTATCAAAGAAGTCATCGAAGAGAGAAACTCTCTCTGTCTTTGTTCTCACAAGCGTAGGTTTGCGGTAGATCCTCTCCTCCCTTTCCCACTCCTCAGAGCTGGAAGTGTCCCAGAACAGATCCCTCGTCTGCGGCTCCCTGCAGAACCACAGGTCCACCTTCCCTCTTCTGCCTGGAGAAAGTTCAGCCTCATCATGCTGCCTGGAGAGTCCTTCACCCCATGGGTTTCCTTGGGGAGAGAAAAGAAAAAAAAAAAAAGATCAAAAATCATAATTTTGTGGAGCTGCACACCCGGTCCCCCAGAGTTTAGCTGGAAATGGCTATGGGCAGCTGGAGAAGATCCTGAGAGATCCCTGCAAGACCAGACCCCATGCTTGGGGCTGGGCAGGGCCAGGTATAATATATCCAGGATTATATTTGATGAAATCACGGAGTCTGGCAAGAGGCAGTTTTGGTTTTATCTCTGAGCAGAAGAGAGTTGGGGCAGAAACCCACGAGGGAACAGGAGCAGCCAAGTCTGTTCCCCTTTCTCCTGATGAAAGTTCACAGGCAGGCAAGTTTTTCACTGATTTCAGCATTTTACCCTTGATGGTACGTTTCCAGCCTGTGCTGTCGTGTGCAAGCAAAGCAGAAATGAGGGTGTGTCGGGGAAGTCACTACGAAATGGAGACTGAGATTGACTTTGATTTCCCCTTCTTTGGTGACAGTAAGGTCACCTTGTGTGCCCTGGCATCTCCAAATCCAAAGCATCACAAGTCAGGCCTTCAGATTTATGCTACGCCCATTCCTGCTGCTTGCCCATCCTCGAGGAGTGCAGGGGAATCATGGGATAGAATCACAAAACCATTTAGGTTGAAAAAGACCTTTAACATCATCGAGTCCACCTGTAAACCTAACACTTCCAAGTCCACCACGAAACCATGTCCCTAAGTTTCCATGTAAAACTCAACCTGAAAAGTGAGGAACCTCAGTGATTGTAATGTTTACCCCGTGGTCATTTGGGATGGGCAGGAGTCCACAGGCTACGCCGTGCAAATGCACACAGCATCACGGTGGACCATGCAAGGATGAAGCTGGGAGCAAATCTCCAGCAGCTGTTGCTCCAGCAGCTTGTTCTCCATCTCTTGGAGGGGACAAACTGAGACTCTTCTACCAGTGGGAACTGCTCCTGCAGGGACCTGCCCTGAGGTCCTATTCCATGGCTCTTAAATCACATCTACTCAAGTCTGTTTGGATGTTATCAGAGAAGCAGCCCAGAGCCTGTGTCCTGCTCTGAGACATCCCAATGCTTTGCCTTACAACCACATCTCACTGCTTTCCCTCCTCGGGCTCTGAATTGCACCGTGTCACAGCAGGAGGTGGGGCAATGGAGGCAGCTTCCATAGCAGAACTTCCCTGATGACATTTAAGATGCTGGTGAGTTTTCATCTCCTTGGAAAATTATTCCACTTACCACAGTCATCTCCATGAAAACGCTGATTGTGCTCAGCAGGGACGAGGTCTCGGCTTTCGGCGCTGTCGCCTCTCTGGAGTGTGTCAAGGACTTTCTTTGGGCTGAATTCCTTGATTTTTTGTTTATTGATTTTTGCCTCCCTGTGGAGATTTCGCTTCAGCTCTGCCTGGGTTTGCAAACGAGTTGTCAACACAAGCAGCAGAGGAGCAAACACTTTTTAATAGCTCAACGTGGCATATCATTAGGGGATCGGCGCTGGAAATAATTACGCAGTCAAGTCGTTTAACCCAGGAAAATGGTATTTGCCAAACTGGGTACATGACATAACGTGACCCGGACAGAGATAGTTAGTTTCTCCATGAGCCATGGCCAAAATGGGGCAAAGCATTGGAAAAATCCGAATCACTGACCATGGGGACCCCAAGGATGCTCCCCACCTCAGAATTACTGACCGCAGGGATCCCAAGGATGCTCCCCACCTCGCCTCCACCTAAACCACCAGGAAAGCTTCGTTTGACCTTTCCATCAAGAGGCTTTAAGGTTTCTGGTCCATCAGAGACTCCAGGGATGGGCAGACCCCCATCTGAGCCCCTCCCCAAACCCATCTCAGCATTACCTCTCGGCGCCTGCGGGTCAAGTCCAGCATCTGCAGCTTGTGCAAGTGCTGCCGCCTGCCAGGGAGGTGTCTCAGGCTTTGCCCCCTCTTCTCCAGAGCCTACGAGGTGTTCAAAAATGTAAATAAATACACCTGCACTTGCTGAAAGAGAAGGAAACAGCCTCCAGCTCACAGACCCACGCCCAGTCCCTCCGGTGCTCCCCGGGTAAAGGCACCGAGCATCTCCCGGCGTAAGCCAAATTGCAGAAATTTATTACAGATTTCCACTGCACTTGCAGTTTACCTCACAGCTCTGGGGCACGGTGGAAAAAAAAATAATAATCTTGATTAAAACGATGTATCCGTGCTTCTGCCCCCTGAGGTGATACCGCTTTGAGCTGGCTGTCCAAGATAATCTCGTGATCCGAAGGGAGGAACCCCTTTTGCACGTTTGGGGCTGCGGGGGGTGTTTATGGTGATGAGTGTTCAAGCTGATGTGAAAAACCAACGTCGGCTCCTCAAGGTGCCTGAACCATGAGGAAAGGAGCCTGCAACCCGCAACGACCCATCCACAATGCTCAACCCAAGCACTTACCTTCGTTTTGGGGCTTGTAGCCACCTCTTGCTGACTCCAGGGCTCTGCAGGAGTGATTGCTTGCGAAGGGCCAGCAGGTTCAAGCCTCTGCAAGGCAATATTTATAATGTTCAGCATTCCTCATTTCACACCATCACAAAACTTGATATAAAACTACTCTGACGTTTTTCCAGCTCCAATTCTGGCCTGACTGCTTGGGGTACAGGAAGGAGATTGGCATCTCTAGCAGATGCTCAGAGAGATGAGCATTTCTTACAGTCCTTTGGGTGCGGACAAAACTGGGGGAATCTCCTGCATTGGAGTCAAAGTTGCAAAACCCCAGTTGGAAACTGGTTTCACCACTGTAGGTATTATTTCTCTTGGAGCCTTAACAGTGCCCAAGGCTCCAGCCAAGACCAGAGTAAAGACAAACCCCAGCCCAGATTGCTTAGTGTCAAAGCCAAATCGTGAAGATGTATCATAATGAAATACAAAGTCTTTTATCAGGTCATCCGAGGGCAGATCCCAGTTACCTGAGACCCAGAGCACAGTTCCCTCTGTCCAACCAGTCTCTTTTACGTTGGCCTAAGTGAGGCAGTGAGACCTTCCTCTGCAGAGCTGTGCATGGTACAAAGTGCTTTTCCCAGTGGCTAATGGAGGTGGGCAGAGGCTTGCTTTGCAGACTGCTCTGAGCATAGTTTTTTTTTTTTATCTTAAGGAGCTAAGTTGCCTCCTTAAATCATGACAAACTACCGGGTCATTTCATGGCTTGATATTGCCAGTGTCCCCTTCTAGGGTGGGAGCTCTGTACAGCTTCCATAAAAATTAAGGGGAGCATCATCAAGGACTTCAACAGCAAGACCTGACTTACACTTTAGGTGGGACATCATTAACCTCTTGAACATGAACTAGAGTGTCCTCTAAAGAGTGACATGCCTCTGGATGTCTGCACTGAACTGCTGCCAAAGCCTGAGCTGTCACTTTGAAGCATCCTGTAAGTCAGTGCAATAACACAGGAGAAAAAAATTCAGCAGCATCTTATAAAGGAGGCATCCCCCGTCAGCCCTGAACGCCAAGTTCTCACGTCTTTCAGCATCAAAAAAGCCCACAAAACTCAATATGAAGCTCAGAAAATGGCACTAGATGGCAGCATGTGACACCACAAACTGCGGTCCGGGCTGTGCATCACTCCTAGATGCCACCAAGGCAGCCAGTGTGGGGTGGCTGAAGGCAGACAAACTCCCTCGACTGTCATCTCATCTCTCTGCCTCTCTCGGGGAAGCCAAGTTTCAGGCTTTCAGCTAAAGTTGTGTCCCAGGCTGGAAAACTGACTCTTTTCTTTCGTCTCTGTGACCCTCATGGGATTCACCTCTGGAAGCAGGGGGTAGGACTGACGGTGGTGGTGTCCTGCAGTGAGTGTTTTAATGATACATAAATACAGCCGTAATGGAAATAAGATCAATGACTAAAAATTACATGCTGGCAGGAGATTTTTAGATAAGTCTGTGATTCCATGTGACAGTTCAGTGTCTGTAGCCAGGCTCATTCCAGGTGCGGCTCCCTCACCCTCCCACCAAATCCAGGGACATGTTATTCAATAGTTTGTGGCCACCTGTGCTCTCTGAAGCCACGGTCGTGGCCAGAGATGCAACTTGGGTTTCAACTGACCCTGCCTGGTGGTTCCTCTGTTCTTTATGATATTAAAAAGACCTTAATCACAGTAGAGAAGGCTTGAAAAAAGCACCCCTGCTTCAGCAGGTTTGTCACTGAGTTTTGGGAGAGCAGAGATGCTCTCAGGGAGGACCAGGCA
Source organism: Calidris pugnax (assembly GCF_001431845.1). Classification (NCBI taxonomy): domain Eukaryota; kingdom Metazoa; phylum Chordata; class Aves; order Charadriiformes; family Scolopacidae; genus Calidris; species Calidris pugnax. The sequence continues at coordinate 1,341,081 of NW_015090883.1, forward strand.
GGGTGTCAGAGCAGCACAGGGGAGTGGGATGTTCACCCAAGGGTTTTAATTGCAAGGGAAGGAAGATAACCAGTGGTAGCTGGTCCAAGCTGCACGTAGCAGTGGGACAACCCAGCACCTACAGGAGTGCTACAGAGAAGCACGTGGCCAGTTGGAGCAAATAGAACCCTTTCATGGGTTAAACAGCCAAGAAACATGTTTGCCTCCGTTTGTCCCCAACCACCAACAGCTGAGGACTCCCTCCAGCCACCTAATTAGGCTGTTGATGTGCCCCATGCAGCTGGGCTCTCTTAGAAGGCTCTCAGCAGCAGGTACAACATCGACCCTTAATTGCTAGTTAAAAGACCTGCCTAAATGAGATCATGGGGTACAGGTGTGTAGTTTTAGCAGCCGAGGGCTTCCTCCAGCAGGACACCCTCCTGCACCCATGCTTGGAGGGGTCTGTTCAAGTTGTTCCCTTTCCCTGTCTGATTTTATTCCTCTGAGCCCTGTTTGCTCTCAGTTTCAGAGCCCCCACACCTGGGGGGGGGCAGAGCAGAAACACAGCTGAAAGCTGGAGTTGGGAAGGAGAAGGATCTGAGGAGCAAAGTGGGAGAGCTGCAGCTCTGGGACATCCAGAGTGGGGCTGAGCTTGGTGCTCCCCAGCATTCCTGACCATCTGTGGGCAAGGGAAGGAGGGACAACTCAATCTCAGCCAAGCACCAATAGCTTTTCATCTTAAATAGCAAGCAGGTAAGAGAGGGGAAGTTGGAAGGTATGGCTGGCTGGTTTGGGAGGGCATGGAGAAGGGGTGGCAATGCAGGTGGAGTGCAGAAAGCAGTGTGCTTCTCTGGGGCTGGGTTTTGGTTTTAAATAGCCTGATTCATGGCAAGAATTGAACAGCCCCAGTAATGCAGCTCCAGCTCAGTCCTGTGAGCATGTGATGGTCTGACCCTCACCCAGCTTTTTGTATTGTATAAAAGCATCAGTGCATAAAAAATCAGCACAGAAAATGCATGTGGAGGGCTTCTTGTTGCTTTATTGTTTTTTTAAATGAAATAGCAACCCTTGTGTGGTATGGTACACTAGGGGTGTTTCCTTTCCTTCTTTGCAGTAAGTCTATGGACGTAAATTTATTTTTGGAGCTTTAGTGATGTTGTGGTAACTCTTGTGTGGGGAAAAACCTGATTGCCAGGTAAGGCAGTCATGGCTTGCAGGGCTTGGAGGGGAAGGGAGCTGGGAAGTGCAGAAAAGGGGAAGGAAGATCGTGGAGGAGTGAACAAAGGTGTTTTATGTGGGTTTGGGAAGGATTTATTATTTATATTGTTTTTTATATCTAGCTACGCAGATGTGTGGTGCACATGTACATACAGTGTAATTGAGGAGAGAAGGTGAAGGTACAGTGAGGTACCCAGCATGCAGAGCAATTCTTAAAAATTAAAATAACTGCTCTGTACTTTCAGTAGCCCCTATAGCAAAGCACAACTGTCTGCTTTACCTGTCTCTCAGCCCCTAAGCTGATGCCAGCCTTGGTGGGATGTTTGGCCTGAAGAGCCAAAACCAGCCCCACGTGATGGAAGTCAGATCCCTTCTGCAAAGGGCCTTGTCTTGGCCACATTAGCCCATGGGAGAACTAAGGTCTGGCTGCAGGGACCCACACACCACAAAGGAAAACAAGTCATTACGGGAGAGGTGGCCTCATGGCCAGCACTGGACATGTGTCCTTCTTGTGTGTCTCCGTGGCACATGGAGTCAGGCAGCAGGGCAAAGGCAAGGTCTCACTGTGTTGGTGCCTCTATGGCTCTTAGAAGATGAAGTCCTCTCCTTTGTACTAATGAACCAAAAAGTCCCCCTCTCTGTGGTCAACATACCTGCTCTGCCCCAGGTATCAAACTTGAGCTGGTGATAGAGCTCATCTCAGGATGATCATCTAGAGATGGGACCTCCTGCTTGCATTGCTGTAGGATATCTGTTTCCCCCACCGTGGTGCTGTGACATGTGCCCGTGTCCCCAAGAACGCCCATGTCAACGGGTCAGTCAGAGCAACCCATAGGGAGCTTTTTCAAACTCATCTTACTTGAGGTCTTCGAGGCGGGTGCTGTTTAATGATGCTGGTTTCTCCCTTTTCTGGCACGGTGTTGAAAGAAAGGGGCCCTTAAAGGTTAGAGAAGAAATGGATGAAGTTACTTTTGGGTGATCATCAGCTGTCAGGCTGAACAAGGCAATAGTTTTCTGCCCTTGTTTTTTGGTTGGCACGCCCTACTTACGTCTCTGTTGGTGTACCCCAGTGACACGTGGTATATTATAAGATATTTAAGATATTTATAAGATGAGATATATAAGATATTGTATTGGCTGTAGAAATAAGGTGAGAATGTACATGTGCCTCTGGTTTCTAACAAGCATCTATGACATACCTCTCCTACTTTCCTGTACAACATCTCATATGTGACAATAACCACCCTCCACACCTCCTGTGGCCACCTTGAGCTTTTAAAATGGGGAACAGGCGGCGGTTTGGACCTCTTCTTGCTGCTCAGTCTCTGAGACTTTACTATTTTTACTTTTCTGATGGAACCGAGAAATATCTCTGATGCTTTTACTGACCTCAGCAGAGCTGGGCTACAGCTACTTGGTGGGTTCAGAAGTTAGTAGATTATGGGCAGACAAGCGGTACGATCACAGACCCTCATCATCTTTGGAAATCAGCCCAAAATAACGTGCTACACACCAGTGATCACCTGTTATTAAAGCAGTGCTTTTGCTGAGGCCTGAACGTGGTCTGGGCTCAGGGCCATTCTGCCCTGGTGATCTCACACAAATATTTTTCTTGCACAAATAAATACTTGCACATGCCATAAGTATCTCTTTTACAAAAGAGTTCCTCTATCCCACCTATTCTCCCCAAAAAACTGTCCTGGGGGGTTCAAATGCCATTTTATATGTGGAGCTGAGCGAGTTGTTGCTGAGCAGCTCCTGGTCCCACGTGGTGGGAGCCCTGAGGCGACTGCAAGGGAAGGGAGTTAATGGATAAAGGGCAGGAGTTACATTATCATTGACGCCAAATTTAATAGTTATATTAAAAAGAAAAAAAATAATAATTATTGTAATAATAAACCCTAGGGGGACTTCAGGGGTCCCTGTAAATGAGTCCCATGGGAGGCTGCCAAGGCAGGGATCGTGGAGAAGAGAGAGAGAAGGTGACGGAGGGTGTTGGGGTATGGGAGGAGATGGTGACTCCATCGGATAAATGATTGCTGGGCTCTGCTGAGCACTAACAATGATTAACCTCTGAGCACATGCAGGAATGGATGCCTGAAGTGAAAATTTCCAGCACAGGCAGCTCCTCCGGAGACAGACTTCAGCTGCCAGAGAGCACGAGCTGGAATAGCAGCTCCTAATAGCAAAAGGGGGGGTTATTAAGTTATTGCCTCTCCATCTGCAGGACAAATCAGTGCATAAAGAATTTCTAAGGGGGAAGTAAAATACAAGGGGGTGACTCACGGTGCTGGGAATGTGGGACCCGGCACAGACAAGGGGCTGGGGCTTGGGAGAAGCTCGTTCTGGCAAGATGTATGACTTTGGGGAAGTTATTTCTCCCTTATGGCTTTTTTTTTTTAAATATATTTAAATTATTCCCTCTATCCATGCATGTGTCTTGTAGGAGATTTGCCCTTATCCTCTACACACACAGATCAGGGAGCCAAGTGCTTGCTGTGCCCAAACCCTCTCAGTTCTGGGGCAGGGACCATTGTCCCACCACACAGCCACCACTGAGGGAGCATCAGGCCCAAGCTGGAGTCATTTTTGTGACTTTTTTTTTTTTTTTTTAAATCCCTGTAATTCAGTAGCAGCAGGTTCTCCCCATTGGAGGAAGTGGGATTTAACACAAGCCAAGATGAACCCTCATAAACCAAATAAAACCTATTCTCTTGGAGGCTTTGCTTACTTAGATAGACTCTTGAGCTAATACATCCCTCAAGTACTCTTGAGCATACTCTTTTTATTTCTGAAAATGAAAAGTAATAGAAAATGACATTTATTGAGGAGATTTTAAAGTTTTTTATAAAAGCATACATATTTTACAAGCCCTTGTTAAATACCCGCTGATGATAGTTTTCCAGAACAGGGATATTTGGTTGTTCTTGCTGTCGTGAAGTACTTGAAACTCCCTGTGGTACAGCCAGACCTGATCTGTATTCACCCCAGGACTTCTGGCTCCGGGAACGTCACTGCTGTCGTGCCTGAGGTTTATTTGCTTTCACCTTCTCCTAATGCCTCTGGGCAGATGATCCTGAAGGAAATATCCAGTCCCCGGTGAAGCAGCGGTGCTTAATGCTGCTAGGGATGTGTCAGAAATCCATTTTTTTGGAAATGGAGAAGGAGGGAGGAGGGTGATGGGGCTGTGGGTCCTCCTTCCTCTGCGTTGCCCTTTCTCAAACCACGTTGGCTTTCATGGGGAGGTTTCTCCCTGAGCTCACCCAGGGTGGCCCTGGGGAGTTGTTTGTCACCACCCAGCTTGTTGTCCAGAGCCATACATCCCCTTTCAGGTGGGTCCAACCCTCCTTCCTTCCCTCTGGGAAGGGTCTGGGTATGGATGGAGTGTGAGCCCTGCTGGGAGAGGCTGCGTGATGCCACTTGTGTGAAGCTACACTATTTGCCTTCCTCTGTCTCTTGGCTTATGGATTCAGCCCTGTGCGAGACACGGCTATAATTTATTTTACTGCTGATTTTTACCTGCTGAGCACATTACCCAGAAACTGATTCTAATTAAGCTAATGATATCAATATACCCAGTGGTGTAAGGTGAGCAGGGCTAGGAGCTACAGGGCGTTTGTATGAGGGCTGGCTTGGAAACAGGCTGGTGTCACCACGTGCCAGGTCGGTGCAGGGGACTGGGGACATTCCCGGGGGATGAGGGGTGGGAGGAAGGAGCCTGGGATTTGGTGACTTTTCCAAAGCAGGCCGTGGACAGGGGGAGTGGGAATGAGTTTTCCCAAAGCTAAAATATCCTGGAAATAGTAAAAAATCTCCTGATGTGGAATGACGTGCGCACCCACCTACACCTACCCCGCACTGCGGCGAGCAGACCCCCAGCCCCAGGTGATGCCCTCTGGTTCTCTGCCCTGCTCTTGGCCATAATTCAGTGATGACCCCCCCCCTCTTACCTGCAGAGGCTCTCCCGTACCAGGTCTCCCGGAGAGGTGGAAGTTGCTGGTGAAAGGTGGGGTTTCCCCACTCCATGGTGGCCGGTGGGTGCAGGCTGGGCTGTCCTGGCACACTGGGGAGCCCATATGGGGTGGTGAGAGCAGGCAGGTCCTCCCTGGGACGCATGGGTGCCACCTTGGTCACCTTGGGGTGCGCCTTGGAAGAGCTCAGGCCCATATTGCAGAGCGGTGGCTTTGAAAGGAGATGGAAAAAACCCCCCTCATGCACCGTCCTCCCTGAATGTGGAGGGATCTTTGTGAGCAACCATGGGGCCCCAGGAGCTCCCTGATGGCTGCCAAGGACGGGGCTGGCTCCCACAGATGTGCCCACAGGTCCTTCCCACCGTGGTTAAACATTGACATGTCCCCAGCCATTCCCCCTCCAGGAGGAGAGGTGGCTGCTGCTGACCAAGAAGAGGAAAGCAGCTTGGGGAGCCAGTGCCAAGCCCTGGGGAACCAGTTTGTTTTTTACCTACAAGGGATTTTCAACCAAGTGGCGCCACCTCAGCTGACCTGGAGGCATTTCTACAAGCAGATCTTTTGCTAGATCTTCAGTTTTGGGGAGGAAATTCAATCCTCAGAGCACTAGAAGGGTTAAAGCATCTCCCACCCTGAGTGGGAGAAGCTGGCTGAGGAGCATCCTCCACCCTTGCTCCTACCGGCTGGTGGCACTGCTGGAAAAAATGCAGCTTTAGCACAAAACCCACCTGAAAACGTCGGCCAAAGTGGGTCAAATTCTGCAGTTTTGGAGCTCCTGCAGGATTTGGGCCAAACGCGGTAGGATTGGTGCATAAGAGAAGGATCTGCACTTCTCCATCTGCTTCCAAGGGTGAGGGGGTTCAGAGGGCACAGTGTGCTCGGAGCTGTAGGGAGCCATTCATTTCCAGGGCAGAGTCCTCGGAAAATATGTAGGGAGGATTATTCATGTGATAAAATTAATATTGCAGGGTGGGATTTTTGGCAGGAATAGGGTTGCGAGAGGAAGTCCCAGCACAGGTGAGGGACTGGGGCTTGGTCTGGCAAAGTTCTGGGGAAGTTATTTCTCCCTTATGACATTTTTTAAAGGAATATATTGAAATTATTCCCTGTGACTTTATCTATGCACGTATCTTATAGGAGGTTTGCCCTTTTCCTCTGCAGATACAGAACTGGGAGCCAGGTCTTCACTGTCCCCAAACCTGTTTGATCCCAGGGCATGATGCTGGTGGGGAGGGATCACTGTCCCAGTGCCCAGCCACCACCGAGGGACCACCAGGCCCAAGCTGAAGTCATTCTTGTGGCTTTTATTCTATTTTATTTTATTTTATTTTGTTTTGCCCTTGCACTTTAGTATCAGCAGATTCTCCCTGCTGGATGAAGTGGGATTCACCACAAGCCAAGATACTGGGAAAAATACAAGGGTAGGGCAGTGCCATGAGTTGGGGCAGGGTGTTTTCCCACAGAGGAGCAGAGTTTCTTACTCACCTGTACTTGGAGCAAAGATGAACCAAGGGGAGTGTTCAGCACAGGGCACCGGTCTGACATCCAGCAGCAACATCAGGTTCTCGCTGCCTTCATCCTTCTCCTTAAAAATGAGTTTTAAATTATGAAAAACACGGGTGCGGGAGGAGTTGGAAAGTGGGTGGCATGGATTTTTGCCAAAATAACGCCTGGATTTTATGCAAATCTCCGGTGAATAAAGCAGAAAGCACGATGTGAATAGACTGGGATTCTGTGCACACACTCGCTGTCATTTATCGTGCTTGCAGTGTGTTTAGCTGGCGACAGCCTGAACAAACGGAGCAGCCAAGAGAGTAAAAATAACCCAGCACCGTCTCGGTGGCGGGGACACACACCGGTGTGACTCACAGATCCCGTTATTACACATCTGTAAAGTCAAGAAATAGGGCTCTTTCCTCCCTCTGCTGCGTGTCACTTGTATTAACAGAGGATGTTCATCTTATCTCAGCTGAGGCTGAGGGTACCGGTGGTGCTGAGGTGACGTTGTGGGTGGTACCTGGAGAGGGTGAGTGCAGGCGTCGATGCTCGAGGAGGGGTATTCAAAAGACAGGTTGATGTAGTGCTGGGAGGTATGGTTTAGTGATGGTGATGCTTCTTGTTTGTTGTGTGGGTGTCTATTTTTGTCAGTTAGGTTGACGGTTGGACAAGATGATTTTTAAGGTCCCTTCCAACCTAGAAGATTCTGTGATTCGTGGCACGTTTTGTTTTTCTTCCAGAGAGCCGGGTCCTGGCGTGAAGAAGAAGCTGATAATGCAGCTTCTGGATCAAAACTGGCACTTTCCTCGAGACGGTGCAGCTGAAATGAAACCCGGAGACGGCGGAAGGGCTCGTCGGGGACGCCCACAGCGGCAGCAGCAACCGCATTGGATGGGTGGCTTGACAGGCGTGATTATTGGTTTGCCTCCCTCTGATGGATCATCGTGCAAAATAGCCTCCGTTCGTTGTCTGATTTTGTGAGTTTAATGGGTTTTCTCCGGCTGGAAGGCTGAGCTGGGCTCCAGGGGAAACAATTACCTCCCTCACTTAATAAGGAAGATGAACTGCAGGCCGGGCAGCGGGTGGAGGAGGGCGCCGTAGGGAATCGCTGAGGTGGGACCCCTGGAAAACATCTCGGCACGATGTAACTGAGGGTTTAGGTACCTGCTCACCTTTGGGGATCTGGGGCACTTGTGGCTACAGCGACAGCCGTGTCCCGGAGCTGATGGTGGGAAGGATGCAGGAGCGAATCCCTCCTGCCCACCCACTGCAAGGGCTGGGGTACCAAGGCCATGGTAGAGAGGGGAAAGCCTTCTCCAGCTCTGGTCCAACCCTCAGCGCTGTTCCCTGTACGGGCAGCAAGGTGGGGGATGCTTGTTCCTGGCAGAAAGCTTGGGTTGGGTTAGATGGTGTCTGTTAAGCTTGATGTGAGGAGAAAGGTGGCTGCTGGGCTCAGAGCTACATGAGTTTTCTCCCTGTAGAAAGACAAGGGTGATCCTTGGTCCCTGGGGATGGGACATGCTCATGGAGAGTGACAGGCTGGCACAGTAACACGCTCTGCCCCTGGCCATGACAAGTAGGAGAAAAGTAGGGAAAAAAAGTAGGGGAAAAGTGACTCAAACACAGGGATTTCAAGTGATTTTCCCTGCTGAATACTCAATGGTGTTCCTTGAAGGATCCAGTCCTGGGCCTGAAGATGCTGCCATAAGGCTGCTTGCCAAACTGTACTCATCAATGCACACTAAAAGGAAATGGTTGTTTCTCCTGTGTGTTCCGTTTGGCAGGAGCTAAAATTTCGGTCAAGCACATCTCTAAAACTCTCTAGTAATGTAAATGACTGTATCAGCCCCAGAATCGACTTGGGGTGGTGCCCGAGCTGCCGTATGCTGTTTGCTCTCAGCTGGATCATCCCATCAGTAGCTCCTCCTGGACAGAATTCATTTTTTTTTCAGATTATTTTTAATGTGTAGCTTTTTTAGAAAGCAGCAGACCAGGAGCCGAGCCCATCTTCTCAAATGCTAGACGAGACTTTTAAAAAAGACAGTGTGTGTGTGTGTGTGACCCAAACCCTGCACCTCCGGGTTTGCCGCAGAGGGGATGGGTGTTTGGGTTGGTTTCTACAGCCCTAATTCTGCAGCCACGGGATGAAAGAGACCAAGTTTGGGGTTTTTTTTTTTAAATATATTGTGTATTAGTATTTTGTTAGCTCTGCTGGTTGCAAGGAACCATTTAGACACGAAGGTTAAAGGTTAAAAAAGAAAAAAAAATCAAATAGAGGAGCGTAAAATAAAATGGTGCTTTTGTTATTAATGACTTGAATTGCTTTGCAGCTGTATTAAGCCCTGATGGTCACAGGGACACGCTGGTTGCCTGCCACCCTCCAGCACCATCCTGCCACCTCTGCCCCTGGGAGAGATCCCTCCAGGACACCTCCAAGCCGTGGGGCTCCCATGGGGCTCCCCCCATGCACCAGGGCAGCATGAGGGGCTCGTTAGGACTCGCCAAGCCAGGACATGGAGAGGTGAGCCCTGATACAAATCACAGCTGTTGTTTTAGTCACACACACAGTTGTTGCTATTGTAAAACTGTTGTTATTAATAACAAGCACTTCGTTTACCTTTTTTTTTAATTGTATTTATTTTTGCCTAGCAGAAATACCAGCAAAAAAACCCTCCTCCTAGCTGCTAATCAAACTCACAAACAGTGGGCAGGTCAGTCGAGCTCAGAAATCTGTGATTCTTCCCAGTTGCTTTTATCTTCCCTTAAAAAAACAAGGGAAAAATAAAAAGCTCTCAAATAAAGGTAATCTTGCCTGGGCAATCCTAGGAATGCTGTTAAAAGAAAACAGCCAGCCAAAATTACACAGTGACAGGCTTAGGGAAGGAACTGGGGAGGTTGGTTTGTTTTGGCTTTTGAAAGGCTTTTCCATGGCAGAGGTTAAGAAAAATATTTGTTTGGCCCAAAGCTCTAGAAAATAGGAACTGACATTTCCCAGGGACGCTGGTGATCCGGCACATTCAATCTCTCATGAGAAGCCTGTTGTTCAGCTGGGAGGGCAGCTTTTCTGGGAGAAAAAGAGATAAATCAAGCTATTTTTGGCTTTGCTGAAGGCACCTAAAATCCAGGGCCGCTGCTGGAAAGTTGGTGTTGGGAAGAGACACAGCTCAGGGTGGCTCTGGGAGGGATGTGGGGCTACCACTGGAGCCTGGTGCCTTTTTTTTTGGGGGGGAGGGGGGTAAAGCTATGGGTGGTCTCAGGTTTGTAGCTACGTGGTCACAGTCTGGAGCAGACCATGGGTGTCATGAGTTGGGTGAGTTCTCCAGCAAAGGCTGGGACATTAAACACATTCTTCTCCTACGCTCAGCAATGGATTTCTCTTTTTCCAACCACGCTGGGAGGCGAGGTGTCTCCTGTACCACCATCGCCCCCACAACTGATGTCCTGGGTGTCATGTGGGTCATGACATCCATACTGAGCTGTGGATTTCTGCTGGCTGCAGGCAAAATACTTGGTGGAGAGGAGAGAAGCTTGTGGGGCCACATTGCTGGGCTATCAGCACTGTAGGACGTCCAGGTTCTGTGAGTTTTCATCACCTGTTTCTCAATAGTGTAACTTAACGAAAAAGTAATGTTTTTCAGACCTCGTAGGATATTTATCCTGATAATAATTCCTAATATCAATGTGAATGTCAGCTTCCTTCAGAAATGAATTCTCAGAAAGTGCCAGGAGAGGTTCAAAATGGCTTTCCAAAACTACTACCTGCCTGAAAGGTCACTGCACTGAAAGCAAGTGGACACGTCTAATTTGGAGATTTAGCTGGCAATGTCCAAGATTTGTATTCTTGAGAATGGCTCTACTTTTGTTAGCAAAAGGAGATAAACGACATAGACTTGATCCATATTTTAAAGCCACCAGCTCAGTAAGACACAAGCTTAAATGTTTTTATTACAAAACATTTTATTGTAGTTATTTACACCCGTTCCTTGATAAGCGTATAAATGTAAACATTTATTATAGATGTATTTCTCTTATCTTACAGTCCATCTCCAGTTCAGAGTAAATGTTGGTTTTAAGCATACAAGTAGTGAGGAAATTTAAGCTATATTCACAGAATATACATCCGCGTGCAGTTACAGTTCACCAGCCCTAAGCTAGTGGTATAGACACTGTCCCGTTAGCTCTGCTTCTGCTCCTCGTGTGTACGCTGGAGTCTGTTATGTCGTCGGCGTGATCCTCGCTTTTCTTCTCCTTCAGGCTGTTGATGAACCTCAGGGTTATCTCATCCCACTCCTCGGGGAGCAGCATCAGCAGAAACCCAATGCAAATGATGATGGTGGCTCCCAACCTCACTACGCTGAAGATCATTTTGTGCTTCAACAGATCCACGGCTGTGAAGAAGAAGCAACAATGCCGTCAGAACCGCGGCAGGATGGTCTACAGCATCCATAACCTGCGTGTTGCACTCTGGTTGTGACACTGGCCACATGGCCCTCAATCCTCTAGAGTGACCAGATCCTTGAGTTTAGAGAACAGTTTTGACTTGAGAAGTGGCTTGAGTGCTGGAAGTGCCACAGCTCTTCCTTGCCTTCCCACAGACTCCAAGGACGTGTTGTAGGACAGGTCTAAGCCTCAAGGTTTCCATTTCTGTTCTGACTAGTGATGGGGAGAGAGCAGCATGCAGGCCAGAAAGATGGAGTTGATGCCTCCAGGCTCAGTCTCCCAACTCCACAACCAGCAACAATAGACAGAGAGTTGGGGTTGGTCAGCCTGGAGAAGAGAAGGCTCTTACAACAGCCTTTCAGTATCTGAAGGGAGCTACAGGAGAGCTGGGGAGGGACTCTTTTATCAGGGAATGTAGTGACAGGATGAGGGGGAATTGTTTTAAACTGAAAGAGGGGAGATTTAGATTAGACATTAGGAAGAAATGCCTGACTGTGAGGGTGGTGAGACATTGGGACAGGTTGCCCAGAGAAGCTGTGGCTGCCCCATCCCTGGAGGGGTTCAAAACCAGGCTGGATGGGGCTTTGAGCAACCTGGTCTGGTGAGAGAGGTGTCCCTGCCCAGGGCGGGGGGGTGGGGGTTGGAATTGAATGATCTTTAATGTCCCTTCCAACTCTAGCCTTTCTATGATTCTATGAACAGCACACCTGAGCCCTTCAGCAGCCTCTTACAGGTACCAACAGTTTTGCAGCTCCAACCTACATTCCCCTAAAAATGTAAGTTTCTTTGAAAACATCCTCAGACACCTGGGGTGGCACGGCTAAGTGAGTGGAGGAGGAGACTGGAAGATCAGAGACAGAGGCTACTCAGGAAGACAGGACTCTGGAGTAACCTACCACGTATACACCCTGTCCTGCTGTTGCGTGGCAAGTCATCAGCACGGTGCTGAGCTGCAGCAGCAGCATGATGACCCCACCACATCTCAGCAGCAACCAGCCTGCCCTCTCCTCTGTGTGGTATGGACACATCCCATCACTCCCAGAGAAAGGAGGCAAGACAAAAAACCCCAGGCTTTCACCACCCAGAACACCCACCATCACCAGGAGCGCCCATGGAAGCTGAAGGAGATGGAACTGCTTTTGAAATATCTAACAACAGATTTTTGCTTCTTTGGACAATAAACTGCTCCTGCTGCCTGCAGGCCCACGTGCTTCTTCTTCCACCCATGACCACAGTACTTGTACCTGCATTTCCGGGGACGCTGAGCACCGTGCCGATGGAGATCAGAATGGGGTATGTCAGCACGACGCCGACGTTCACCAGAATATTGAAAGCTAGGGAAAAACAGAGGAAATAAGACATGATTATGGGGAAAAACACTAGAGTGAGCCTTTTCTCCTCCACCTTGACCCTACAGGTATGACAGAAGCTCAACATGCACCCTGCAATGACACAATTGTCACAAAGTGATTGATTTTTATTTTTTTTATGTATGAGTGTGAAGTTCTGCACGGGGGTAAGAGGGAGGGCTACAGCCTTTCACTAATTGTAACACCAAGGTTATCACACTTATATTTCACAGCTTTGTCCAAGCTTTAATCGGATACCAACCACCTAGTTTTGCTGCCATAAGCCATCACTTCTCCTACCAGAAGGGTGGTGACCCCAGGTTCCCCTCTGGGCTGAAGTTGTGTTGTCCTTGTCTTAGGAGGACATTTCCCTTCTAGCTGGACCACACACCAAAGGCAATAGCAGCAGGAACTCATGCTCTAAAGGACACTAAGTACAATTAGGCAATGACATTAACTGTGAATTAAGCAGACTGGAGTGAGACCATGGTCTTGCTGCCATGTTGAAGGCACAATGAAAGCTGACCAAAGTACAGCTTTAATTTATACGTTGGGTTTTTTTTTTTACATTCCCAGCCAGTTCCAATTTCCTTGAGAGATCAAAAGCAAACTGCAAAACCTTCCCTTTCATACCATTCCCTTGGGTGCTCCTCCAGCTCTCACAGCCAGGGGCTACTGCTGGGTGCTGTGGCAGAATCCCGGGTTCCCCGAGCACCCACCACCCAGTGCTGGTAAGTCCCTCATGCAAAAAAGAGCACATTTGTCTGCTCCACAAGATTGGTCCCTTGTGGTTGGGCATAAATGCTTGGGTGTCACCACTGGGTGACAAATTATCCCTACTTTTTGTCCCTTAGGTGGTCACAGAGCAGATGCAACTCTAGTTAGAGCTTCAAGGTTGCCACACCACCTCAGTCGTCAGCCCCACCATCTCTTGGGATGGCTGCATGGATGAGCTACGTACCAGACAAGGACATCCTCTTTGTTTCCGTTTAATACACTGCTTGTGGAGACAAAACATTCTTAAATTATGAAATAATAGAGCCTTTACTAAAGGAAAGGATGTTGCTGTATCTGGAAATTAAAATGCCCCTGGGCTGAATCCAAGAGAGGAGGTGAGGACCACAGGCCATGGAACAGCACCAGCCTTTGCAGGCTAGAAACCTGTGTGAGCTCTGCCCTGAGCCCCACAGCACCCACAGGAAGGTGTCCCATCACCATGGGTCCCCGTGTCAGTGCACACACCCCCCAGAGCACACCAGGAACTGGTGGGGGACACACAGCCCTTTGAAAGTGGGGATATGAAACCAAGCTGTGCCAGAGACAGGGAAACACCAATGACACTGCAGCAGGAACGTAAAGATGAAAAGTGGACAATTACTATGACTGTTTCATGTTTATTTTCTGCTATTAATATTAGTATTAAGGCTTTTTAGGAAAAAAATAGGAATTATTTCTCAAGGAGTACCCCTTTGCACTGGGATCAGATTTAATCCCTGAGAGAGCTCTGTTGCTTATGGGGGGGGGGGGGGGGGGGTGAAATCTTTTTG